>NW_027278529.1:0-182150 GCF_030028105.1 Mobula birostris | reverse complement strand
AACCCTAACCCTAACCCTAACCCTAACCCTAACCCTAACCCTAACCCTAACCCTAACCCTAACCCTAACCCTAACCCTAACCCTAACCCTAACCCTAACCCTAACCCTAACCCTAACCCTAACCCTAACCCTAACCCTAACCCTAACCCTAACCCTAACCCTAACCCTAACCCTAACCCTAACCCTAACCCTAACCCTAACCCTAACCCTAACCCTAACCCTAACCCTAACCCTAACCCTAACCCTAACCCTAACCCTAACCCTAACCCTAACCCTAACCCTAACCCTAACCCTAACCCTAACCCTAACCCTAACCCTAACCCTAACCCTAACCCTAACCCTAACCCTAACCCTAACCCTAACCCTAACCCTAACCCTAACCCTAACCCTAACCCTAACCCTAACCCTAACCCTAACCCTAACCCTAACCCTAACCCTAACCCTAACCCTAACCCTAACCCTAACCCTAACCCTAACCCTAACCCTAACCCTAACCCTAACCCTAACCCTAACCCTAACCCTAACCCTAACCCTAACCCTAACCCTAACCCTAACCCTAACCCTAACCCTAACCCTAACCCTAACCCTAACCCTAACCCTAACCCTAACCCTAACCCTAACCCTAACCCTAACCCTAACCCTAACCCTAACCCTAACCCTAACCCTAACCCTAACCCTAACCCTAACCCTAACCCTAACCCTAACCCTAACCCTAACCCTAACCCTAACCCTAACCCTAACCCTAACCCTAACCCTAACCCTAACCCTAACCCTAACCCTAACCCTAACCCTAACCCTAACCCTAACCCTAACCCTAACCCTAACCCTAACCCTAACCCTAACCCTAACCCTAACCCTAACCCTAACCCTAACCCTAACCCTAACCCTAACCCTAACCCTAACCCTAACCCTAACCCTAACCCTAACCCTAACCCTAACCCTAACCCTAACCCTAACCCTAACCCTAACCCTAACCCTAACCCTAACCCTAACCCTAACCCTAACCCTAACCCTAACCCTAACCCTAACCCTAACCCTAACCCTAACCCTAACCCTAACCCTAACCCTAACCCTAACCCTAACCCTAACCCTAACCCTAACCCTAACCCTAACCCTAACCCTAACCCTAACCCTAACCCTAACCCTAACCCTAACCCTAACCCTAACCCTAACCCTATACCCTAACCCTAACCCTAACCCTAACCCTAACCCTAACCCTAACCCTAACCCTAACCCTAACCCTAACCCTAACCCTAACCCTAACCCTAACCCTAACCCTAACCCTAACCCTAACCCTAACCCTAACCCTAACCCTAACCCTAACCCTAACCCTAACCCTAACCCTAACCCTAACCCTAACCCTAACCCTAACCCTAACCCTAACCCTAACCCTAACCCTAACCCTAACCCTAACCCTAACCCTAACCCTAACCCTAACCCTAACCCTAACCCTAACCCTAACCCTAACCCTAACCCTAACCCTAACCCTAACCCTAACCCTAACCCTAACCCTAACCCTAACCCTAACCCTAACCCTAACCCTAACCCTAACCCTAACCCTAACCCTAACCCTAACCCTAACCCTAACCCTAACCCTAACCCTAACCCTAACCCTAACCCTAACCCTAACCCTAACCCTAACCCTAACCCTAACCCTAACCCTAACCCTAACCCTAACCCTAACCCTAACCCTAACCCTAACCCTAACCCTAACCCTAACCCTAACCCTAACCCTAACCCTAACCCTAACCCTAACCCTAACCCTAACCCTAACCCTAACCCTAACCCTAACCCTAACCCTAACCCTAACCCTAACCCTAACCCTAACCCTAACCCTAACCCTAACCCTAACCCTAACCCTAACCCTAACCCTAACCCTAACCCTAACCCTAACCCTAACCCTAACCCTAACCCTAACCCTAACCCTAACCCTAACCCTAACCCTAACCCTAACCCTAACCCTAACCCTAACCCTAACCCTAACCCTAACCCTAACCCTAACCCTAACCCTAACCCTAACCCTAACCCTAACCCTAACCCTAACCCTAACCCTAACCCTAACCCTAACCCTAACCCTAACCCTAACCCTAACCCTAACCCTAACCCTAACCCTAACCCTAACCCTAACCCTAACCCTAACCCTAACCCTAACCCTAACCCTAACCCTAACCCTAACCCTAACCCTAACCCTAACCCTAACCCTAACCCTAACCCTAACCCTAACCCTAACCCTAACCCTAACCCTAACCCTAACCCTAACCCTAACCCTAACCCTAACCCTAACCCTAACCCTAACCCTAACCCTAACCCTAACCCTAACCCTAACCCTAACCCTAACCCTAACCCTAACCCTAACCCTAACCCTAACCCTAACCCTAACCCTAACCCTAACCCTAACCCTAACCCTAACCCTAACCCTAACCCTAACCCTAACCCTAACCCTAACCCTAACCCTAACCCTAACCCTAACCCTAACCCTAACCCTAACCCTAACCCTAACCCTAACCCTAACCCTAACCCTAACCCTAACCCTAACCCTAACCCTAACCCTAACCCTAACCCTAACCCTAACCCTAACCCTAACCCTAACCCTAACCCTAACCCTAACCCTAACCCTAACCCTAACCCTAACCCTAACCCTAACCCTAACCCTAACCCTAACCCTAACCCTAACCCTAACCCTAACCCTAACCCTAACCCTAACCCTAACCCTAACCCTAACCCTAACCCTAACCCTAACCCTAACCCTAACCCTAACCCTAACCCTAACCCTAACCCTAACCCTAACCCTAACCCTAACCCTAACCCTAACCCTAACCCTAACCCTAACCCTAACCCTAACCCTAACCCTAACCCTAACCCTAACCCTAACCCTAACCCTAACCCTAACCCTAACCCTAACCCTAACCCTAACCCTAACCCTAACCCTAACCCTAACCCTAACCCTAACCCTAACCCTAACCCTAACCCTAACCCTAACCCTAACCCTAACCCTAACCCTAACCCTAACCCTAACCCTAACCCTAACCCTAACCCTAACCCTAACCCTAACCCTAACCCTAACCCTAACCCTAACCCTAACCCTAACCCTAACCCTAACCCTAACCCTAACCCTAACCCTAACCCTAACCCTAACCCTAACCCTAACCCTAACCCTAACCCTAACCCTAACCCTAACCCTAACCCTAACCCTAACCCTAACCCTAACCCTAACCCTAACCCTAACCCTAACCCTAACCCTAACCCTAACCCTAACCCTAACCCTAACCCTAACCCTAACCCTAACCCTAACCCTAACCCTAACCCTAACCCTAACCCTAACCCTAACCCTAACCCTAACCCTAACCCTAACCCTAACCCTAACCCTAACCCTAACCCTAACCCTAACCCTAACCCTAACCCTAACCCTAACCCTAACCCTAACCCTAACCCTAACCCTAACCCTAACCCTAACCCTAACCCTAACCCTAACCCTAACCCTAACCCTAACCCTAACCCTAACCCTAACCCTAACCCTAACCCTAACCCTAACCCTAACCCTAACCCTAACCCTAACCCTAACCCTAACCCTAACCCTAACCCTAACCCTAACCCTAACCCTAACCCTAACCCTAACCCTAACCCTAACCCTAACCCTAACCCTAACCCTAACCCTAACCCTAACCCTAACCCTAACCCTAACCCTAACCCTAACCCTAACCCTAACCCTAACCCTAACCCTAACCCTAACCCTAACCCTAACCCTAACCCTAACCCTAACCCTAACCCTAACCCTAACCCTAACCCTAACCCTAACCCTAACCCTAACCCTAACCCTAACCCTAACCCTAACCCTAACCCTAACCCTAACCCTAACCCTAACCCTAACCCTAACCCTAACCCTAACCCTAACCCTAACCCTAACCCTAACCCTAACCCTAACCCTAACCCTAACCCTAACCCTAACCCTAACCCTAACCCTAACCCTAACCCTAACCCTAACCCTAACCCTAACCCTAACCCTAACCCTAACCCTAACCCTAACCCTAACCCTAACCCTAACCCTAACCCTAACCCTAACCCTAACCCTAACCCTAACCCTAACCCTAACCCTAACCCTAACCCTAACCCTAACCCTAACCCTAACCCTAACCCTAACCCTAACCCTAACCCTAACCCTAACCCTAACCCTAACCCTAACCCTAACCCTAACCCTAACCCTAACCCTAACCCTAACCCTAACCCTAACCCTAACCCTAACCCTAACCCTAACCCTAACCCTAACCCTAACCCTAACCCTAACCCTAACCCTAACCCTAACCCTAACCCTAACCCTAACCCTAACCCTAACCCTAACCCTAACCCTAACCCTAACCCTAACCCTAACCCTAACCCTAACCCTAACCCTAACCCTAACCCTAACCCTAACCCTAACCCTAACCCTAACCCTAACCCTAACCCTAACCCTAACCCTAACCCTAACCCTAACCCTAACCCTAACCCTAACCCTAACCCTAACCCTAACCCTAACCCTAACCCTAACCCTAACCCTAACCCTAACCCTAACCCTAACCCTAACCCTAACCCTAACCCTAACCCTAACCCTAACCCTAACCCTAACCCTAACCCTAACCCTAACCCTAACCCTAACCCTAACCCTAACCCTAACCCTAACCCTAACCCTAACCCTAACCCTAACCCTAACCCTAACCCTAACCCTAACCCTAACCCTAACCCTAACCCTAACCCTAACCCTAACCCTAACCCTAACCCTAACCCTAACCCTAACCCTAACCCTAACCCTAACCCTAACCCTAACCCTAACCCTAACCCTAACCCTAACCCTAACCCTAACCCTAACCCTAACCCTAACCCTAACCCTAACCCTAACCCTAACCCTAACCCTAACCCTAACCCTAACCCTAACCCTAACCCTAACCCTAACCCTAACCCTAACCCTAACCCTAACCCTAACCCTAACCCTAACCCTAACCCTAACCCTAACCCTAACCCTAACCCTAACCCTAACCCTAACCCTAACCCTAACCCTAACCCTAACCCTAACCCTAACCCTAACCCTAACCCTAACCCTAACCCTAACCCTAACCCTAACCCTAACCCTAACCCTAACCCTAACCCTAACCCTAACCCTAACCCTAACCCTAACCCTAACCCTAACCCTAACCCTAACCCTAACCCTAACCCTAACCCTAACCCTAACCCTAACCCTAACCCTAACCCTAACCCTAACCCTAACCCTAACCCTAACCCTAACCCTAACCCTAACCCTAACCCTAACCCTAACCCTAACCCTAACCCTAACCCTAACCCTAACCCTAACCCTAACCCTAACCCTAACCCTAACCCTAACCCTAACCCTAACCCTAACCCTAACCCTAACCCTAACCCTAACCCTAACCCTAACCCTAACCCTAACCCTAACCCTAACCCTAACCCTAACCCTAACCCTAACCCTAACCCTAACCCTAACCCTAACCCTAACCCTAACCCTAACCCTAACCCTAACCCTAACCCTAACCCTAACCCTAACCCTAACCCTAACCCTAACCCTAACCCTAACCCTAACCCTAACCCTAACCCTAACCCTAACCCTAACCCTAACCCTAACCCTAACCCTCATAGTTACATGCCTCTCATTTTCCTGGTCCATGGGAAAACACAAGCCGAGCTTGATCAACTCCGGCTGGGTCATCTCGGGGAGGGTGTTTAATGATGAAAGACCCGAAACACCCCATGATCCGAGGATGCATTACTGATGATGTGTCCCAGTGCACACCCGGTCCATTGAACCAAGTGGTGTCGGACCACGATAATGAAAGGCAAGGGCCAGATTCACCTAGCTTCACCACACAAGCCTAAGCCCAATAGCACCTCATACCTCACCACTCAAAACTCTGCAGCCTTACCTATCCCAGTCACACATATACATCCACCAGCCCAACACTCAAACCTAATCCTAAAGTCCAAGGGGGCACACACCCCCACAAACCCTCGGCACATCCCAGAGATCATGCCACACCCCCACAAACCCTAGGCACACCCCGACTAACCCTGGCCACTCCCCCACAAACCCGATTACCTTTGTCAGGAGGGGCAAGATCCAAGAAAGGCAAGTGTTGGACCTGGTTAATGAAGGCGTGGGCCAGATCAAAGTGGCAGGGTCGCGTGAAATTGAATCTCAAGTGAGGAGATCAAAAAGCACAAGAGGGCTGATTTGCCCACTGCCCGCATACTCTCAACCTAACCTAACAGTGACACGCTCTTCATTCTCCCGGTCGACAAAATGCCAAGAACAAAGCCCAGATGCCCAAACGGCAAGAGAGAACCAGAAAGTTAAACCCAAGCTGGGTCCACAGAAAACAAGCCACCACTAAACTCAGGTGCAGAGACACCGAATGCCCAGTAAACACTGTCAATTTAACCCATGCAATCCCAGGCATACAGATGCCAGGTAATGATGTTTAAAAACAACATTACCCTCATAGTTACATGCCTCTCATTTTCCTGGTCCATGGGAAAACACAAGCCGAGCTTGATCAACTCCGGCTGGGTCATCTCGGGGAGGGTGTTTAATGATGAAAGACCCGAAACACCCCATGATCCGAGGATGCATTACTGATGATGTGTCCCAGTGCACACCCGGTCCATTGAACCAAGTGGTGTCGGACCACGATAATGAAAGGCAAGGGCCAGATTCACCTAGCTTCACCACACAAGCCTAAGCCCAATAGCACCTCATACCTCACCACTCAAAACTCTGCAGCCTTACCTATCCCAGTCACACATATACATCCACCAGCCCAACACTCAAACCTAATCCTAAAGTCCAAGGGGGCACACACCCCCACAAACCCTCGGCACATCCCAGAGATCATGCCACACCCCCACAAACCCTAGGCACACCCCGACTAACCCTGGCCACTCCCCCACAAACCCGATTACCTTTGTCAGGAGGGGCAAGATCCAAGAAAGGCAAGTGTTGGACCTGGTTAATGAAGGCGTGGGCCAGATCAAAGTGGCAGGGTCGCGTGAAATTGAATCTCAAGTGAGGAGATCAAAAAGCACAAGAGGGCTGATTTGCCCACTGCCCGCATACTCTCAACCTAACCTAACAGTGACACGCTCTTCATTCTCCCGGTCGACAAAATGCCAAGAACAAAGCCCAGATGCCCAAACGGCAAGAGAGAACCAGAAAGTTAAACCCAAGCTGGGTCCACAGAAAACAAGCCACCACTAAACTCAGGTGCAGAGACACCGAATGCCCAGTAAACACTGTCAATTTAACCCATGCAATCCCAGGCATACAGATGCCAGGTAATGATGTTTAAAAACAACATTACCCTCATAGTTACATGCCTCTCATTTTCCTGGTCCATGGGAAAACACAAGCCGAGCTTGATCAACTCCGGCTGGGTCATCTCGGGGAGGGTGTTTAATGATGAAAGACCCGAAACACCCCATGATCCGAGGATGCATTACTGATGATGTGTCCCAGTGCACACCCGGTCCATTGAACCAAGTGGTGTCGGACCACGATAATGAAAGGCAAGGGCCAGATTCACCTAGCTTCACCACACAAGCCTAAGCCCAATAGCACCTCATACCTCACCACTCAAAACTCTGCAGCCTTACCTATCCCAGTCACACATATACATCCACCAGCCCAACACTCAAACCTAATCCTAAAGTCCAAGGGGGCACACACCCCCACAAACCCTCGGCACATCCCAGAGATCATGCCACACCCCCACAAACCCTAGGCACACCCCGACTAACCCTGGCCACTCCCCCACAAACCCGATTACCTTTGTCAGGAGGGGCAAGATCCAAGAAAGGCAAGTGTTGGACCTGGTTAATGAAGGCGTGGGCCAGATCAAAGTGGCAGGGTCGCGTGAAATTGAATCTCAAGTGAGGAGATCAAAAAGCACAAGAGGGCTGATTTGCCCACTGCCCGCATACTCTCAACCTAACCCTAACCCTAACCCTAACCCTAACCCTAACCCTAACCCTAACCCTAACCCTAACCCTAACCCTAACCCTAACCCTAACCCTAACCCTAACCCTAACCCTAACCCTAACCCTAACCCTAACCCTAACCCTAACCCTAACCCTAACCCTAACCCTAACCCTAACCCTAACCCTAACCCTAACCCTAACCCTAACCCTAACCCTAACCCTAACCCTAACCCTAACCCTAACCCTAACCCTAACCCTAACCCTAACCCTAACCCTAACCCTAACCCTAACCCTAACCCTAACCCTAACCCTAACCCTAACCCTAACCCTAACCCTAACCCTAACCCTAACCCTAACCCTAACCCTAACCCTAACCCTAACCCTAACCCTAACCCTAACCCTAACCCTAACCCTAACCCTAACCCTAACCCTAACCCTAACCCTAACCCTAACCCTAACCCTAACCCTAACCCTAACCCTAACCCTAACCCTAACCCTAACCCTAACCCTAACCCTAACCCTAACCCTAACCCTAACCCTAACCCTAACCCTAACCCTAACCCTAACCCTAACCCTAACCCTAACCCTAACCCTAACCCTAACCCTAACCCTAACCCTAACCCTAACCCTAACCCTAACCCTAACCCTAACCCTAACCCTAACCCTAACCCTAACCCTAACCCTAACCCTAACCCTAACCCTAACCCTAACCCTAACCCTAACCCTAACCCTAACCCTAACCCTAACCCTAACCCTAACCCTAACCCTAACCCTAACCCTAACCCTAACCCTAACCCTAACCCTAACCCTAACCCTAACCCTAACCCTAACCCTAACCCTAACCCTAACCCTAACCCTAACCCTAACCCTAACCCTAACCCTAACCCTAACCCTAACCCTAACCCTAACCCTAACCCTAACCCTAACCCTAACCCTAACCCTAACCCTAACCCTAACCCTAACCCTAACCCTAACCCTAACCCTAACCCTAACCCTAACCCTAACCCTAACCCTAACCCTAACCCTAACCCTAACCCTAACCCTAACCCTAACCCTAACCCTAACCCTAACCCTAACCCTAACCCTAACCCTAACCCTAACCCTAACCCTAACCCTAACCCTAACCCTAACCCTAACCCTAACCCTAACCCTAACCCTAACCCTAACCCTAACCCTAACCCTAACCCTAACCCTAACCCTAACCCTAACCCTAACCCTAACCCTAACCCTAACCCTAACCCTAACCCTAACCCTAACCCTAACCCTAACCCTAACCCTAACCCTAACCCTAACCCTAACCCTAACCCTAACCCTAACCCTAACCCTAACCCTAACCCTAACCCTAACCCTAACCCTAACCCTAACCCTAACCCTAACCCTAACCCTAACCCTAACCCTAACCCTAACCCTAACCCTAACCCTAACCCTAACCCTAACCCTAACCCTAACCCTAACCCTAACCCTAACCCTAACCCTAACCCTAACCCTAACCCTAACCCTAACCCTAACCCTAACCCTAACCCTAACCCTAACCCTAACCCTAACCCTAACCCTAACCCTAACCCTAACCCTAACCCTAACCCTAACCCTAACCCTAACCCTAACCCTAACCCTAACCCTAACCCTAACCCTAACCCTAACCCTAACCCTAACCCTAACCCTAACCCTAACCCTAACCCTAACCCTAACCCTAACCCTAACCCTAACCCTAACCCTAACCCTAACCCTAACCCTAACCCTAACCCTAACCCTAACCCTAACCCTAACCCTAACCCTAACCCTAACCCTAACCCTAACCCTAACCCTAACCCTAACCCTAACCCTAACCCTAACCCTAACCCTAACCCTAACCCTAACCCTAACCCTAACCCTAACCCTAACCCTAACCCTAACCCTAACCCTAACCCTAACCCTAACCCTAACCCTAACCCTAACCCTAACCCTAACCCTAACCCTAACCCTAACCCTAACCCTAACCCTAACCCTAACCCTAACCCTAACCCTAACCCTAACCCTAACCCTAACCCTAACCCTAACCCTAACCCTAACCCTAACCCTAACCCTAACCCTAACCCTAACCCTAACCCTAACCCTAACCCTAACCCTAACCCTAACCCTAACCCTAACCCTAACCCTAACCCTAACCCTAACCCTAACCCTAACCCTAACCCTAACCCTAACCCTAACCCTAACCCTAACCCTAACCCTAACCCTAACCCTAACCCTAACCCTAACCCTAACCCTAACCCTAACCCTAACCCTAACCCTAACCCTAACCCTAACCCTAACCCTAACCCTAACCCTAACCCTAACCCTAACCCTAACCCTAACCCTAACCCTAACCCTAACCCTAACCCTAACCCTAACCCTAACCCTAACCCTAACCCTAACCCTAACCCTAACCCTAACCCTAACCCTAACCCTAACCCTAACCCTAACCCTAACCCTAACCCTAACCCTAACCCTAACCCTAACCCTAACCCTAACCCTAACCCTAACCCTAACCCTAACCCTAACCCTAACCCTAACCCTAACCCTAACCCTAACCCTAACCCTAACCCTAACCCTAACCCTAACCCTAACCCTAACCCTAACCCTAACCCTAACCCTAACCCTAACCCTAACCCTAACCCTAACCCTAACCCTAACCCTAACCCTAACCCTAACCCTAACCCTAACCCTAACCCTAACCCTAACCCTAACCCTAACCCTAACCCTAACCCTAACCCTAACCCTAACCCTAACCCTAACCCTAACCCTAACCCTAACCCTAACCCTAACCCTAACCCTAACCCTAACCCTAACCCTAACCCTAACCCTAACCCTAACCCTAACCCTAACCCTAACCCTAACCCTAACCCTAACCCTAACCCTAACCCTAACCCTAACCCTAACCCTAACCCTAACCCTAACCCTAACCCTAACCCTAACCCTAACCCTAACCCTAACCCTAACCCTAACCCTAACCCTAACCCTAACCCTAACCCTAACCCTAACCCTAACCCTAACCCTAACCCTAACCCTAACCCTAACCCTAACCCTAACCCTAACCCTAACCCTAACCCTAACCCTAACCCTAACCCTAACCCTAACCCTAACCCTAACCCTAACCCTAACCCTAACCCTAACCCTAACCCTAACCCTAACCCTAACCCTAACCCTAACCCTAACCCTAACCCTAACCCTAACCCTAACCCTAACCCTAACCCTAACCCTAACCCTAACCCTAACCCTAACCCTAACCCTAACCCTAACCCTAACCCTAACCCTAACCCTAACCCTAACCCTAACCCTAACCCTAACCCTAACCCTAACCCTAACCCTAACCCTAACCCTAACCCTAACCCTAACCCTAACCCTAACCCTAACCCTAACCCTAACCCTAACCCTAACCCTAACCCTAACCCTAACCCTAACCCTAACCCTAACCCTAACCCTAACCCTAACCCTAACCCTAACCCTAACCCTAACCCTAACCCTAACCCTAACCCTAACCCTAACCCTAACCCTAACCCTAACCCTAACCCTAACCCTAACCCTAACCCTAACCCTAACCCTAACCCTAACCCTAACCCTAACCCTAACCCTAACCCTAACCCTAACCCTAACCCTAACCCTAACCCTAACCCTAACCCTAACCCTAACCCTAACCCTAACCCTAACCCTAACCCTAACCCTAACCCTAACCCTAACCCTAACCCTAACCCTAACCCTAACCCTAACCCTAACCCTAACCCTAACCCTAACCCTAACCCTAACCCTAACCCTAACCCTAACCCTAACCCTAACCCTAACCCTAACCCTAACCCTAACCCTAACCCTAACCCTAACCCTAACCCTAACCCTAACCCTAACCCTAACCCTAACCCTAACCCTAACCCTAACCCTAACCCTAACCCTAACCCTAACCCTAACCCTAACCCTAACCCTAACCCTAACCCTAACCCTAACCCTAACCCTAACCCTAACCCTAACCCTAACCCTAACCCTAACCCTAACCCTAACCCTAACCCTAACCCTAACCCTAACCCTAACCCTAACCCTAACCCTAACCCTAACCCTAACCCTAACCCTAACCCTAACCCTAACCCTAACCCTAACCCTAACCCTAACCCTAACCCTAACCCTAACCCTAACCCTAACCCTAACCCTAACCCTAACCCTAACCCTAACCCTAACCCTAACCCTAACCCTAACCCTAACCCTAACCCTAACCCTAACCCTAACCCTAACCCTAACCCTAACCCTAACCCTAACCCTAACCCTAACCCTAACCCTAACCCTAACCCTAACCCTAACCCTAACCCTAACCCTAACCCTAACCCTAACCCTAACCCTAACCCTAACCCTAACCCTAACCCTAACCCTAACCCTAACCCTAACCCTAACCCTAACCCTAACCCTAACCCTAACCCTAACCCTAACCCTAACCCTAACCCTAACCCTAACCCTAACCCTAACCCTAACCCTAACCCTAACCCTAACCCTAACCCTAACCCTAACCCTAACCCTAACCCTAACCCTAACCCTAACCCTAACCCTAACCCTAACCCTAACCCTAACCCTAACCCTAACCCTAACCCTAACCCTAACCCTAACCCTAACCCTAACCCTAACCCTAACCCTAACCCTAACCCTAACCCTAACCCTAACCCTAACCCTAACCCTAACCCTAACCCTAACCCTAACCCTAACCCTAACCCTAACCCTAACCCTAACCCTAACCCTAACCCTAACCCTAACCCTAACCCTAACCCTAACCCTAACCCTAACCCTAACCCTAACCCTAACCCTAACCCTAACCCTAACCCTAACCCTAACCCTAACCCTAACCCTAACCCTAACCCTAACCCTAACCCTAACCCTAACCCTAACCCTAACCCTAACCCTAACCCTAACCCTAACCCTAACCCTAACCCTAACCCTAACCCTAACCCTAACCCTAACCCTAACCCTAACCCTAACCCTAACCCTAACCCTAACCCTAACCCTAACCCTAACCCTAACCCTAACCCTAACCCTAACCCTAACCCTAACCCTAACCCTAACCCTAACCCTAACCCTAACCCTAACCCTAACCCTAACCCTAACCCTAACCCTAACCCTAACCCTAACCCTAACCCTAACCCTAACCCTAACCCTAACCCTAACCCTAACCCTAACCCTAACCCTAACCCTAACCCTAACCCTAACCCTAACCCTAACCCTAACCCTAACCCTAACCCTAACCCTAACCCTAACCCTAACCCCTAACCCTAACCCTAACCCTAACCCTAACCCTAACCCTAACCCTAACCCTAACCCTAACCCTAACCCTAACCCTAACCCCTAACCCTAACCCTAACCCTAACCCTAACCCTAACCCTAACCCTAACCCTAACCCTAACCCTAACCTAACCCTAACCCTAACCCTAACCCTAACCCTAACCCTAACCCTAACCCTAACCCTAACCCTAACCCTAACCCTAACCCTAACCCTAACCCTAACCCTAACCCTAACCCTAACCCTAACCCTAACCCTAACCCTAACCCTAACCCTAACCCTAACCCTAACCCTAACCCTAACCCTAACCCTAACCCTAACCCTAACCCTAACCCTAACCCTAACCCTAACCCTAACCCTAACCCTAACCCTAACCCTAACCCTAACCCTAACCCTAACCCTAACCCTAACCCTAACCCTAACCCTAACCCTAACCCTAACCCTAACCCTAACCCTAACCCTAACCCTAACCCTAACCCTAACCCTAACCCTAACCCTAACCCTAACCCTAACCCTAACCCTAACCCTAACCCTAACCCTAACCCTAACCCTAACCCTAACCCTAACCCTAACCCTAACCCTAACCCTAACCCTAACCCTAACCCTAACCCTAACCCTAACCCTAACCCTAACCCTAACCCTAACCCTAACCCTAACCCTAACCCTAACCCTAACCCTAACCCTAACCCTAACCCTAACCCTAACCCTAACCCTAACCCTAACCCTAACCCTAACCCTAACCCTAACCCTAACCCTAACCCTAACCCTAACCCTAACCCTAACCCTAACCCTAACCCTAACCCTAACCCTAACCCTAACCCTAACCCTAACCCTAACCCTAACCCTAACCCTAACCCTAACCCTAACCCTAACCCTAACCCTAACCCTAACCCTAACCCTAACCCTAACCCTAACCCTAACCCTAACCCTAACCCTAACCCTAACCCTAACCCTAACCCTAACCCTAACCCTAACCCTAACCCTAACCCTAACCCTAACCCTAACCCTAACCCTAACCCTAACCCTAACCCTAATGCGTGGCAGGGTGAAGTGATACTGCATCTCCAGTAAGAGATCCACAAACGCTAGAGGGATATTTTGCCCACTGCCCGCATACTCGCATCCTAACCCTAACCCTAACCCTAACCCTAACCCTAACCCTAACCCTAACCCTAACCCTAACCCTAACCCTAACCCTAACCCTAACCCTAACCCTAACCCTAACCCTAACCCGAAACACCCCATGATCCGAGGATGCATTACTGATGATGTGTCCCAGTGCACACCCGGTCCATTGAACCAAGTGGTGTCGGACCACGATAATGAAAGGCATGGGCCAGATTCACCTGGCTTCACCACTCGAGCCTAAGTCCCATAGCACCTCATACCTCACCACTCAAAACTCTGCAGCCTTACCTCTCCCAGTCACACATATACATCCACCAGCCCAACACTCAAACCTAATCCTAAAGTCCAAGGGGGCACACACCCCCACAAACCCTCGGCACATCCCAGAGATCATGCCACACCCCCACAAACCCTAGGCACACCCCGACTAACCCTGGCCACTCCCCCACAAACCCGATTACCTTTGTCAGGAGGGGCAAGATCCAAGAAAGGCAAGTGTTGGACCTGGTTAATGAAGGCGTGGGCCAGATCAAAGTGGCAGGGTCGCGTGAAATTGAATCTCAAGTGAGGAGATCAAAAAGCACAAGAGGGCTGATTTGCCCACTGCCCGCATACTCTCAACCTAACCTAACAGTGACACGCTCTTCATTCTCCCGGTCGACAAAATGCCAACAAAAAAGCCCAGATGCCCAAAAGGCGAGAGAGAACCAGAAAGTTAAACCCAAGCTGGGTCCACAGAAAACCAGTCACCACTAAACTCAGGTGCAGAGACACCGAATGCCCAGTAAACACTGTCAATTTAACCCATGCAATCCCAGGCATACAGATGCCAGGTAATGATGTTTAAAAACAACATTACCATCATAGTTACATGTCTCTCATTATCCTGGTCCATGGGAAAACACAAGCCGAGCTTGATCAACTCCGGCTGGGTCATCTCGGGGAGGGTGTTTAATGATGAAAGACCCGAAACACCCCATGATCCGAGGATGCATTACTGATGATGTGTCCCAGTGCACACCCGGTCCATTGAACCAAGTGGTGTCGGACCACGATAATGAAAGGCATGGGCCAGATTCACCTGGCTTCACCACTCGAGCCTAAGTCCCATAGCACCTCATACCTCACCACTCAAAACTCTGCAGCCTTACCTCTCCCAGTCACACATATACATCCACCAGCCCAACACTCAAACCTAATCCTAAAGTCCAAGGGGGCACACACCCCCACAAACCCTCGGCACATCCCAGAGATCATGCCACACCCCCACAAACCCTAGGCACACCCCGACTAACCCTGGCCACTCCCCCACAAACCCGATTACCTTTGTCAGGAGGGGCAAGATCCAAGAAAGGCAAGTGTTGGACCTGGTTAATGAAGGCGTGGGCCAGATCAAAGTGGCAGGGTCGCGTGAAATTGAATCTCAAGTGAGGAGATCAAAAAGCACAAGAGGGCTGATTTGCCCACTGCCCGCATACTCTCAACCTAACCCTAACCCTAACCCTAACCCTAACCCTAACCCTAACCCTAACCCTAACCCTAACCCTAACCCTAACCCTAACCCTAACCCTAACCCTAACCCTAACCCTAACCCTAACCCTAACCCTAACCCTAATGCGAGGACCCGAAACACCCGATGATCCGAGGATGCATTACTGATGATGTGTCCCAGTGCACACCCGGTCCATTGAACCAAGTGGTGTCGGACCACGATAATGAAAGGCATGGGCCAGATTCACCTGGCTTCACCACATGAGCCTAAGCCCAATAGCACCTCATACCTCACCACTCAAAACTCTGCAGCCTTACCTCTCCCAGTCACACATATACATCCACCAGCCCAACACTCAAACCTAATCCTAAAGTCCAAGGGGGCACTCACCCCCACAAACCCTCGGCACATCCCAGAGATCATGCCACACCCCCACAAACCCTAGGCACACCCCGACTAACCCTGGCCACTCCCCCACAAACACGATTACCTTTGTCAGGAGGGGCAAGATCCAAGAAAGGCAAGTGTTGGACCTGGTTAATGAAGGCGTGGGCCAGATCAAAGTGGCAGGGTCGCGTGAAATTGAATCTCAAGTCAGGAGATCAAAAAGCACAAGAGGGCTGATTTGCCCACTGCCCGCATACTCTCAACCTAACCTAACAGTGACACGCTCTTCATTCTCCCGGTCGACAAAATGCCAAGAATAAAGCCCAGATGCCCAAACGGCGAGAGAGAACCAGAAAGTTAAACCCAAGCTGGGTCCACAGAAAACCAGTCACCACTAAACTCAGGTGCAGAGACACCGAATGCCCAGTAAACACTGTCAATTTAACCCATGCAATCCCAGGCATACAGATGCCGGGTAATGATGTTTAAAAACAACATTACCCTCATAGTTACATGCCTCTCATTATCCTGGTCCATGGGAAAACACAAGCCGAGCTTGATCAACTCCGGCTGGGTCATCTCGGGGAGGGTGTTTAATGATGAAAGACCCGAAACACCCGATGATCCGAGGATGCATTACTGATGATGTGTCCCAGTGCACACCCGGTCCATTGAACCAAGTGGTGTCGGACCACGATAATGAAAGGCATGGGCCAGATTCACCTGGCTTCACCACATGAGCCTAAGCCCAATAGCACCTCATACCTCACCACTCAAAACTCTGCAGCCTTACCTCTCCCAGTCACACATATACATCCACCAGCCCAACACTCAAACCTAATCCTAAAGTCCAAGGGGGCACTCACCCCCACAAACCCTCGGCACATCCCAGAGATCATGCCACACCCCCACAAACCCTAGGCACACCCCGACTAACCCTGGCCACTCCCCCACAAACACGATTACCTTTGTCAGGAGGGGCAAGATCCAAGAAAGGCAAGTGTTGGACCTGGTTAATGAAGGCGTGGGCCAGATCAAAGTGGCAGGGTCGCGTGAAATTGAATCTCAAGTCAGGAGATCAAAAAGCACAAGAGGGCTGATTTGCCCACTGCCCGCATACTCTCAACCTAACCTAACAGTGACACGCTCTTCATTCTCCCGGTCGACAAAATGCCAAGAATAAAGCCCAGATGCCCAAACGGCGAGAGAGAACCAGAAAGTTAAACCCAAGCTGGGTCCACAGAAAACCAGTCACCACTAAACTCAGGTGCAGAGACACCGAATGCCCAGTAAACACTGTCAATTTAACCCATGCAATCCCAGGCATACAGATGCCGGGTAATGATGTTTAAAAACAACATTACCCTCATAGTTACATGCCTCTCATTATCCTGGTCCATGGGAAAACACAAGCCGAGCTTGATCAACTCCGGCTGGGTCATCTCGGGGAGGGTGTTTAATGATGAAAGACCCGAAACACCCGATGATCCGAGGATGCATTACTGATGATGTGTCCCAGTGCACACCCGGTCCATTGAACCAAGTGGTGTCGGACCACGATAATGAAAGGCATGGGCCAGATTCACCTGGCTTCACCACATGAGCCTAAGCCCAATAGCACCTCATACCTCACCACTCAAAACTCTGCAGCCTTACCTCTCCCAGTCACACATATACATCCACCAGCCCAACACTCAAACCTAATCCTAAAGTCCAAGGGGGCACTCACCCCCACAAACCCTCGGCACATCCCAGAGATCATGCCACACCCCCACAAACCCTAGGCACACCCCGACTAACCCTGGCCACTCCCCCACAAACACGATTACCTTTGTCAGGAGGGGCAAGATCCAAGAAAGGCAAGTGTTGGACCTGGTTAATGAAGGCGTGGGCCAGATCAAAGTGGCAGGGTCGCGTGAAATTGAATCTCAAGTCAGGAGATCAAAAAGCACAAGAGGGCTGATTTGCCCACTGCCCGCATACTCTCAACCTAACCTAACAGTGACACGCTCTTCATTCTCCCGGTCGACAAAATGCCAAGAATAAAGCCCAGATGCCCAAACGGCGAGAGAGAACCAGAAAGTTAAACCCAAGCTGGGTCCACAGAAAACCAGTCACCACTAAACTCAGGTGCAGAGACACCGAATGCCCAGTAAACACTGTCAATTTAACCCATGCAATCCCAGGCATACAGATGCCGGGTAATGATGTTTAAAAACAACATTACCCTCATAGTTACATGCCTCTCATTATCCTGGTCCATGGGAAAACACAAGCCGAGCTTGATCAACTCCGGCTGGGTCATCTCGGGGAGGGTGTTTAATGATGAAAGACCCGAAACACCCGATGATCCGAGGATGCATTACTGATGATGTGTCCCAGTGCACACCCGGTCCATTGAACCAAGTGGTGTCGGACCACGATAATGAAAGGCATGGGCCAGATTCACCTGGCTTCACCACATGAGCCTAAGCCCAATAGCACCTCATACCTCACCACTCAAAACTCTGCAGCCTTACCTCTCCCAGTCACACATATACATCCACCAGCCCAACACTCAAACCTAATCCTAAAGTCCAAGGGGGCACTCACCCCCACAAACCCTCGGCACATCCCAGAGATCATGCCACACCCCCACAAACCCTAGGCACACCCCGACTAACCCTGGCCACTCCCCCACAAACACGATTACCTTTGTCAGGAGGGGCAAGATCCAAGAAAGGCAAGTGTTGGACCTGGTTAATGAAGGCGTGGGCCAGATCAAAGTGGCAGGGTCGCGTGAAATTGAATCTCAAGTCAGGAGATCAAAAAGCACAAGAGGGCTGATTTGCCCACTGCCCGCATACTCTCAACCTAACCTAACAGTGACACGCTCTTCATTCTCCCGGTCGACAAAATGCCAAGAATAAAGCCCAGATGCCCAAACGGCGAGAGAGAACCAGAAAGTTAAACCCAAGCTGGGTCCACAGAAAACCAGTCACCACTAAACTCAGGTGCAGAGACACCGAATGCCCAGTAAACACTGTCAATTTAACCCATGCAATCCCAGGCATACAGATGCCGGGTAATGATGTTTAAAAACAACATTACCCTCATAGTTACATGCCTCTCATTATCCTGGTCCATGGGAAAACACAAGCCGAGCTTGATCAACTCCGGCTGGGTCATCTCGGGGAGGGTGTTTAATGATGAAAGACCCGAAACACCCGATGATCCGAGGATGCATTACTGATGATGTGTCCCAGTGCACACCCGGTCCATTGAACCAAGTGGTGTCGGACCACGATAATGAAAGGCATGGGCCAGATTCACCTGGCTTCACCACATGAGCCTAAGCCCAATAGCACCTCATACCTCACCACTCAAAACTCTGCAGCCTTACCTCTCCCAGTCACACATATACATCCACCAGCCCAACACTCAAACCTAATCCTAAAGTCCAAGGGGGCACTCACCCCCACAAACCCTCGGCACATCCCAGAGATCATGCCACACCCCCACAAACCCTAGGCACACCCCGACTAACCCTGGCCACTCCCCCACAAACACGATTACCTTTGTCAGGAGGGGCAAGATCCAAGAAAGGCAAGTGTTGGACCTGGTTAATGAAGGCGTGGGCCAGATCAAAGTGGCAGGGTCGCGTGAAATTGAATCTCAAGTCAGGAGATCAAAAAGCACAAGAGGGCTGATTTGCCCACTGCCCGCATACTCTCAACCTAACCTAACAGTGACACGCTCTTCATTCTCCCGGTCGACAAAATGCCAAGAATAAAGCCCAGATGCCCAAACGGCGAGAGAGAACCAGAAAGTTAAACCCAAGCTGGGTCCACAGAAAACCAGTCACCACTAAACTCAGGTGCAGAGACACCGAATGCCCAGTAAACACTGTCAATTTAACCCATGCAATCCCAGGCATACAGATGCCGGGTAATGATGTTTAAAAACAACATTACCCTCATAGTTACATGCCTCTCATTATCCTGGTCCATGGGAAAACACAAGCCGAGCTTGATCAACTCCGGCTGGGTCATCTCGGGGAGGGTGTTTAATGATGAAAGACCCGAAACACCCGATGATCCGAGGATGCATTACTGATGATGTGTCCCAGTGCACACCCGGTCCATTGAACCAAGTGGTGTCGGACCACGATAATGAAAGGCATGGGCCAGATTCACCTGGCTTCACCACATGAGCCTAAGCCCAATAGCACCTCATACCTCACCACTCAAAACTCTGCAGCCTTACCTCTCCAGTCACACATATACATCCACCAGCCCAACACTCAAACCTAATCCTAAAGTCCAAGGGGGCACTCACCCCCACAAACCCTCGGCACATCCCAGAGATCATGCCACACCCCCACAAACCCTAGGCACACCCCGACTAACCCTGGCCACTCCCCACAAACACGATTACCTTTGTCAGGAGGGGCAAGATCCAAGAAAGGCAAGTGTTGGACCTGGTTAATGAAGGCGTGGGCCAGATCAAAGTGGCAGGGTCGCGTGAAATTGAATCTCAAGTCAGGAGATCAAAAAGCACAAGAGGGCTGATTTGCCCACTGCCCGCATACTCTCAACCTAACCTAACAGTGACACGCTCTTCATTCTCCCGGTCGACAAAATGCCAAGAATAAAGCCCAGATGCCCAAACGGCGAGAGAGAACCAGAAAGTTAAACCCAAGCTGGGTCCACAGAAAACCAGTCACCACTAAACTCAGGTGCAGAGACACCGAATGCCCAGTAAACACTGTCAATTTAACCCATGCAATCCCAGGCATACAGATGCCGGGTAATGATGTTTAAAAACAACATTACCCTCATAGTTACATGCCTCTCATTATCCTGGTCCATGGGAAAACACAAGCCGAGCTTGATCAACTCCGGCTGGGTCATCTCGGGGAGGGTGTTTAATGATGAAAGACCCGAAACACCCGATGATCCGAGGATGCATTACTGATGATGTGTCCCAGTGCACACCCGGTCCATTGAACCAAGTGGTGTCGGACCACGATAATGAAAGGCATGGGCCAGATTCACCTGGCTTCACCACATGAGCCTAAGCCCAATAGCACCTCATACCTCACCACTCAAAACTCTGCAGCCTTACCTCTCCCAGTCACACATATACATCCACCAGCCCAACACTCAAACCTAATCCTAAAGTCCAAGGGGGCACTCACCCCCACAAACCCTCGGCACATCCCAGAGATCATGCCACACCCCCACAAACCCTAGGCACACCCCGACTAACCCTGGCCACTCCCCACAAACACGATTACCTTTGTCAGGAGGGCAAGATCCAAGAAAGGCAAGTGTTGGACCTGGTTAATGAAGGCGTGGGCCAGATCAAAGTGGCAGGGTCGCGTGAAATTGAATCTCAAGTCAGGAGATCAAAAAGCACAAGAGGGCTGATTTGCCCACTGCCCGCATACTCTCAACCTAACCTAACAGTGACACGCTCTTCATTCTCCCGGTCGACAAAATGCCAAGAATAAAGCCCAGATGCCCAAACGGCGAGAGAGAACCAGAAAGTTAAACCCAAGCTGGGTCCACAGAAAACCAGTCACCACTAAACTCAGGTGCAGAGACACCGAATGCCCAGTAAACACTGTCAATTTAACCCATGCAATCCCAGGCATACAGATGCCGGGTAATGATGTTTAAAAACAACATTACCCTCATAGTTACATGCCTCTCATTATCCTGGTCCATGGGAAAACACAAGCCGAGCTTGATCAACTCCGGCTGGGTCATCTCGGGGAGGGTGTTTAATGATGAAAGACCCGAAACACCCGATGATCCGAGGATGCATTACTGATGATGTGTCCCAGTGCACACCCGGTCCATTGAACCAAGTGGTGTCGGACCACGATAATGAAAGGCATGGGCCAGATTCACCTGGCTTCACCACATGAGCCTAAGCCCAATAGCACCTCATACCTCACCACTCAAAACTCTGCAGCCTTACCTCTCCCAGTCACACATATACATCCACCAGCCCAACACTCAAACCTAATCCTAAAGTCCAAGGGGGCACTCACCCCCACAAACCCTCGGCACATCCCAGAGATCATGCCACACCCCCACAAACCCTAGGCACACCCCGACTAACCCTGGCCACTCCCCCACAAACACGATTACCTTTGTCAGGAGGGGCAAGATCCAAGAAAGGCAAGTGTTGGACCTGGTTAATGAAGGCGTGGGCCAGATCAAAGTGGCAGGGTCGCGTGAAATTGAATCTCAAGTCAGGAGATCAAAAAGCACAAGAGGGCTGATTTGCCCACTGCCCGCATACTCTCAACCTAACCTAACAGTGACACGCTCTTCATTCTCCCGGTCGACAAAATGCCAAGAATAAAGCCCAGATGCCCAAACGGCGAGAGAGAACCAGAAAGTTAAACCCAAGCTGGGTCCACAGAAAACCAGTCACCACTAAACTCAGGTGCAGAGACACCGAATGCCCAGTAAACACTGTCAATTTAACCCATGCAATCCCAGGCATACAGATGCCGGGTAATGATGTTTAAAAACAACATTACCCTCATAGTTACATGCCTCTCATTATCCTGGTCCATGGGAAAACACAAGCCGAGCTTGATCAACTCCGGCTGGGTCATCTCGGGGAGGGTGTTTAATGATGAAAGACCCGAAACACCCGATGATCCGAGGATGCATTACTGATGATGTGTCCCAGTGCACACCCGGTCCATTGAACCAAGTGGTGTCGGACCACGATAATGAAAGGCATGGGCCAGATTCACCTGGCTTCACCACATGAGCCTAAGCCCAATAGCACCTCATACCTCACCACTCAAAACTCTGCAGCCTTACCTCTCCCAGTCACACATATACATCCACCAGCCCAACACTCAAACCTAATCCTAAAGTCCAAGGGGGCACTCACCCCCACAAACCCTCGGCACATCCCAGAGATCATGCCACACCCCCACAAACCCTAGGCACACCCCGACTAACCCTGGCCACTCCCCCACAAACACGATTACCTTTGTCAGGAGGGGCAAGATCCAAGAAAGGCAAGTGTTGGACCTGGTTAATGAAGGCGTGGGCCAGATCAAAGTGGCAGGGTCGCGTGAAATTGAATCTCAAGTCAGGAGATCAAAAAGCACAAGAGGGCTGATTTGCCCACTGCCCGCATACTCTCAACCTAACCTAACAGTGACACGCTCTTCATTCTCCCGGTCGACAAAATGCCAAGAATAAAGCCCAGATGCCCAAACGGCGAGAGAGAACCAGAAAGTTAAACCCAAGCTGGGTCCACAGAAAACCAGTCACCACTAAACTCAGGTGCAGAGACACCGAATGCCCAGTAAACACTGTCAATTTAACCCATGCAATCCCAGGCATACAGATGCCGGGTAATGATGTTTAAAAACAACATTACCCTCATAGTTACATGCCTCTCATTATCCTGGTCCATGGGAAAACACAAGCCGAGCTTGATCAACTCCGGCTGGGTCATCTCGGGGAGGGTGTTTAATGATGAAAGACCCGAAACACCCGATGATCCGAGGATGCATTACTGATGATGTGTCCCAGTGCACACCCGGTCCATTGAACCAAGTGGTGTCGGACCACGATAATGAAAGGCATGGGCCAGATTCACCTGGCTTCACCACATGAGCCTAAGCCCAATAGCACCTCATACCTCACCACTCAAAACTCTGCAGCCTTACCTCTCCCAGTCACACATATACATCCACCAGCCCAACACTCAAACCTAATCCTAAAGTCCAAGGGGGCACTCACCCCCACAAACCCTCGGCACATCCCAGAGATCATGCCACACCCCCACAAACCCTAGGCACACCCCGACTAACCCTGGCCACTCCCCCACAAACACGATTACCTTTGTCAGGAGGGGCAAGATCCAAGAAAGGCAAGTGTTGGACCTGGTTAATGAAGGCGTGGGCCAGATCAAAGTGGCAGGGTCGCGTGAAATTGAATCTCAAGTGAGGAGATCAAAAAGCACAAGAGGGCTGATTTGCCCACTGCCCGCATACTCTCAACCTAACCTAACAGTGACACGCTCTTCATTCTCCCGGTCGACAAAATGCCAAGAACAAAGCCCAGATGCCCAAACGGCAAGAGAGAACCAGAAAGTTAAACCCAAGCTGGGTCCACCGAAAACAAGCCACCACTAAACTCAGGTGCAGAGACACCGAATGCCCAGTAAACACTGTCAATTTAACCCATGCATCCCCAGGCATACAGATGCCAGGTAATGATGTTTAAAAACGTCATTACCCTCATAGTTACATGCCTCTCATTATCCTGGTCCATGGGAAAACACAAGCCGAGCTTGATCAACTCCGGCTGGGTCATCTCGGGGAGGGTGTTTAATGATGAAAGACCCGAAACACCCGATGATCCGAGGATGCATTACTGATGATGTGTCCCAGTGCACACCCGGTCCATTGAACCAAGTGGTGTCGGACCACGATAATGAAAGGCATGGGCCAGATTCACCTGGCTTCACCACTAAGCCCCATAGAACCTCATACCTCACCACTCAAAACTCTGCAGCCTTACCTATCCCAGTCACACATATACATCCACCAGCCCAACACTCAAACCTAATCCTAAAGTCCAAGGGGGCACACACCCCCACAAACCCTCGGCACATCCCAGAGATCATGCCACACCCCCACAAACCCTAGGCACACCCCGACTAACCCTGGCCACTCCCCCACAAACCCGATTACCTTTGTCAGGAGGGGCAAGATCCAAGAAAGGCAAGTGTTGGACCTGGTTAATGAAGGCGTGGGCCAGATCAAAGTGGCAGGGTCGCGTGAAATTGAATCTCAAGTGAGGAGATCAAAAAGCACAAGAGGGCTGATTTGCCCACTGCCCGCATACTCTCAACCTAACCTAACAGTGACACGCTCTTCATTCTCCCGGTCGACAAAATGCCAAGAACAAAGCCCAGATGCCCAAACGGCAAGAGAGAACCAGAAAGTTAAACCCAAGCTGGGTCCACCGAAAACAAGCCACCACTAAACTCAGGTGCAGAGACACCGAATGCCCAGTAAACACTGTCAATTTAACCCATGCATCCCCAGGCATACAGATGCCAGGTAATGATGTTTAAAAACGTCATTACCCTCATAGTTACATGCCTCTCATTATCCTGGTCCATGGGAAAACACAAGCCGAGCTTGATCAACTCCGGCTGGGTCATCTCGGGGAGGGTGTTTAATGATGAAAGACCCGAAACACCCGATGATCCGAGGATGCATTACTGATGATGTGTCCCAGTGCACACCCGGTCCATTGAACCAAGTGGTGTCGGACCACGATAATGAAAGGCATGGGCCAGATTCACCTGGCTTCACCACTAAGCCCCATAGAACCTCATACCTCACCACTCAAAACTCTGCAGCCTTACCTATCCCAGTCACACATATACATCCACCAGCCCAACACTCAAACCTAATCCTAAAGTCCAAGGGGGCACACACCCCCACAAACCTCGGCACATCCCAGAGATCATGCCACACCCCCACAAACCCTAGGCACACCCCGACTAACCCTGGCCACTCCCCCACAAACCCGATTACCTTTGTCAGGAGGGGCAAGATCCAAGAAAGGCAAGTGTTGGACCTGGTTAATGAAGGCGTGGGCCAGATCAAAGTGGCAGGGTCGCGTGAAATTGAATCTCAAGTGAGGAGATCAAAAAGCACAAGAGGGCTGATTTGCCCACTGCCCGCATACTCTCAACCTAACCTAACAGTGACACGCTCTTCATTCTCCCGGTCGACAAAATGCCAAGAACAAAGCCCAGATGCCCAAACGGCAAGAGAGAACCAGAAAGTTAAACCCAAGCTGGGTCCACCGAAAACAAGCCACCACTAAACTCAGGTGCAGAGACACCGAATGCCCAGTAAACACTGTCAATTTAACCCATGCATCCCCAGGCATACAGATGCCAGGTAATGATGTTTAAAAACGTCATTACCCTCATAGTTACATGCCTCTCATTATCCTGGTCCATGGAAAACACAAGCCGAGCTTGATCAACTCCGGCTGGGTCATCTCGGGGAGGGTGTTTAATGATGAAAGACCCGAAACACCCGATGATCCGAGGATGCATTACTGATGATGTGTCCCAGTGCACACCCGGTCCATTGAACCAAGTGGTGTCGGACCACGATAATGAAAGGCATGGGCCAGATTCACCTGGCTTCACCACTAAGCCCCATAGAACCTCATACCTCACCACTCAAAACTCTGCAGCCTTACCTATCCCAGTCACACATATACATCCACCAGCCCAACACTCAAACCTAATCCTAAAGTCCAAGGGGCACACACCCCCACAAACCCTCGGCACATCCCAGAGATCATGCCACACCCCCACAAACCCTAGGCACACCCCGACTAACCCTGGCCACTCCCCCACAAACCCGATTACCTTTGTCAGGAGGGGCAAGATCCAAGAAAGGCAAGTGTTGGACCTGGTTAATGAAGGCGTGGGCCAGATCAAAGTGGCAGGGTCGCGTGAAATTGAATCTCAAGTGAGGAGATCAAAAAGCACAAGAGGGCTGATTTGCCCACTGCCCGCATACTCTCAACCTAACCTAACAGTGACACGCTCTTCATTCTCCCGGTCGACAAAATGCCAAGAACAAAGCCCAGATGCCCAAACGGCAAGAGAGAACCAGAAAGTTAAACCCAAGCTGGGTCCACCGAAAACAAGCCACCACTAAACTCAGGTGCAGAGACACCGAATGCCCAGTAAACACTGTCAATTTAACCCATGCATCCCCAGGCATACAGATGCCAGGTAATGATGTTTAAAAACGTCATTACCCTCATAGTTACATGCCTCTCATTATCCTGGTCCATGGGAAAACACAAGCCGAGCTTGATCAACTCCGGCTGGGTCATCTCGGGGAGGGTGTTTAATGATGAAAGACCCGAAACACCCGATGATCCGAGGATGCATTACTGATGATGTGTCCCAGTGCACACCCGGTCCATTGAACCAAGTGGTGTCGGACCACGATAATGAAAGGCATGGGCCAGATTCACCTGGCTTCACCACTAAGCCCCATAGAACCTCATACCTCACCACTCAAAACTCTGCAGCCTTACCTATCCCAGTCACACATATACATCCACCAGCCCAACACTCAAACCTAATCCTAAAGTCCAAGGGGGCACACACCCCCACAAACCCTCGGCACATCCCAGAGATCATGCCACACCCCCACAAACCCTAGGCACACCCCGACTAACCCTGGCCACTCCCCCACAAACCCGATTACCTTTGTCAGGAGGGGCAAGATCCAAGAAAGGCAAGTGTTGGACCTGGTTAATGAAGGCGTGGGCCAGATCAAAGTGGCAGGGTCGCGTGAAATTGAATCTCAAGTGAGGAGATCAAAAAGCACAAGAGGGCTGATTTGCCCACTGCCCGCATACTCTCAACCTAACCTAACAGTGACACGCTCTTCATTCTCCCGGTCGACAAAATGCCAAGAACAAAGCCCAGATGCCCAAACGGCAAGAGAGAACCAGAAAGTTAAACCCAAGCTGGGTCCACCGAAAACAAGCCACCACTAAACTCAGGTGCAGAGACACCGAATGCCCAGTAAACACTGTCAATTTAACCCATGCATCCCCAGGCATACAGATGCCAGGTAATGATGTTTAAAAACGTCATTACCCTCATAGTTACATGCCTCTCATTATCCTGGTCCATGGGAAAACACAAGCCGAGCTTGATCAACTCCGGCTGGGTCATCTCGGGGAGGGTGTTTAATGATGAAAGACCCGAAACACCCGATGATCCGAGGATGCATTACTGATGATGTGTCCCAGTGCACACCCGGTCCATTGAACCAAGTGGTGTCGGACCACGATAATGAAAGGCATGGGCCAGATTCACCTGGCTTCACCACTAAGCCCCATAGAACCTCATACCTCACCACTCAAAACTCTGCAGCCTTACCTATCCCAGTCACACATATACATCCACCAGCCCAACACTCAAACCTAATCCTAAAGTCCAAGGGGGCACACACCCCCACAAACCCTCGGCACATCCCAGAGATCATGCCACACCCCCACAAACCCTAGGCACACCCCGACTAACCCTGGCCACTCCCCCACAAACCCGATTACCTTTGTCAGGAGGGGCAAGATCCAAGAAAGGCAAGTGTTGGACCTGGTTAATGAAGGCGTGGGCCAGATCAAAGTGGCAGGGTCGCGTGAAATTGAATCTCAAGTGAGGAGATCAAAAAGCACAAGAGGGCTGATTTGCCCACTGCCCGCATACTCTCAACCTAACCTAACAGTGACACGCTCTTCATTCTCCCGGTCGACAAAATGCCAAGAACAAAGCCCAGATGCCCAAACGGCAAGAGAGAACCAGAAAGTTAAACCCAAGCTGGGTCCACCGAAAACAAGCCACCACTAAACTCAGGTGCAGAGACACCGAATGCCCAGTAAACACTGTCAATTTAACCCATGCATCCCCAGGCATACAGATGCCAGGTAATGATGTTTAAAAACGTCATTACCCTCATAGTTACATGCCTCTCATTATCCTGGTCCATGGGAAAACACAAGCCGAGCTTGATCAACTCCGGCTGGGTCATCTCGGGGAGGGTGTTTAATGATGAAAGACCCGAAACACCCGATGATCCGAGGATGCATTACTGATGATGTGTCCCAGTGCACACCCGGTCCATTGAACCAAGTGGTGTCGGACCACGATAATGAAAGGCATGGGCCAGATTCACCTGGCTTCACCACTAAGCCCCATAGAACCTCATACCTCACCACTCAAAACTCTGCAGCCTTACCTATCCCAGTCACACATATACATCCACCAGCCCAACACTCAAACCTAATCCTAAAGTCCAAGGGGGCACACACCCCCACAAACCCTCGGCACATCCCAGAGATCATGCCACACCCCCACAAACCCTAGGCACACCCCGACTAACCCTGGCCACTCCCCCACAAACCCGATTACCTTTGTCAGGAGGGGCAAGATCCAAGAAAGGCAAGTGTTGGACCTGGTTAATGAAGGCGTGGGCCAGATCAAAGTGGCAGGGTCGCGTGAAATTGAATCTCAAGTGAGGAGATCAAAAAGCACAAGAGGGCTGATTTGCCCACTGCCCGCATACTCTCAACCTAACCCTAACCCTAACCCTAACCCTAACCCTAACCCTAACCCTAACCCTAACCCTAACCCTAACCCTAACCCTAAACCCTAACCCTAACCCTAACCCTAACCCTAACCCTAACCCTAACCCTAACCCTAACCCTAACCCTAAACCCAAGCTGGGTCCACAGAAAACAAGCCACCACTAAACTCAGGTGCAGAGAAAAAAACCCAAGCTGGGTCCACAGAAAACAAGCCACCACTAAACTCAGGTGCAGAGACACCGAATGCCCAGTAAACACTGTCAATTTAACCCATGCATCCCCAGGCATACAGATGCCAGGTAATGATGTTTAAAAACAACATTACCCTCATAGTTACATGCCTCTCATTATCCTGGTCCATGGGAAAACACAAGCCGAGCTTGATCAACTCCGGCTGGGTCATCTCGGGGAGGGTGTTTAATGATGAAAGACCCGAAACACCCCATGATCCGAGGATGCATTACTGATGATGTGTCCCAGTGCACACCCGGTCCATTGAACCAAGTGGTGTCGGACCACGATAATGAAAGGCATGGGCCAGATTCACCTGGCTTCACCACACGAGCCGATGCGCCACAGCACCTCATACCTCACCACTCCAAACTCTGCAGCCTTACCTCTCCCAGTCACACATATACATCCACCAGCCCAACACTCAAACCTAATCCTAAAGTCCAAGGGGGCACACACCCCCACAAACCCTCGGCACATCCCAGAGATCATGCCACACCCCCACAAACCCTAGGCACACCCCAACTAACCCTGGCCACTCCCCCACAAACCCGATTACCTTTGTCAGGAGGGGCAAGATCCAAGAAAGGCAAGTGTTGGACCTGGTTAATGAAGGCGTGGGCCAGATCAAAGTGGCAGGGTCGCGTGAAATTGAATCTCAAGTGAGGAGATCAAAAAGCACAAGAGGGCTGATTTGCCCACTGCCCGCATACTCTCAACCTAACCCTAACCCTAACCCTAACCCTAACCCTAACCCTAACCCACCCCCACAAACCCTAGGCACACCCCGACTAACCCTGGCCACTCCCCCACAAACCCGATTACCTTTGTCAGGAGGGGCAAGATCCAAGAAAGGCAAGTGTTGGACCTGGTTAATGAAGGCGTGGGCCAGATCAAAGTGGCAGGGTCGCGTGAAATTGAATCTCAAGTGAGGAGATCAAAAAGCACAAGAGGGCTGATTTGCCCACTGCCCGCATACTCTCAACCTAACCTAACAGTGACACGCTCTTCATTCTCCCGGTCGACAAAATGCCAAGAACAAAGCCCAGATGCCCAAACGGCAAGAGACAACCAGAAAGTTAAACCCAAGCTGGGTCCACAGAAAACAAGCCACCACTAAACTCAGGTGCAGAGACACCGAATGCCCAGTAAACACTGTCAATTTAACCCATGCATCCCCAGGCATACAGATGCCAGGTAATGATGTTTAAAAACAACATTACCCTCATAGTTACATGCCTCTCATTATCCTGGTCCATGGGAAAACACAAGCCGAGCTTGATCAACTCCGGCTGGGTCATCTCGGGGAGGGTGTTTAATGATGAAAGACCCGAAACACCCCATGATCCGAGGATGCATTACTGATGATGTGTCCCAGTGCACACCCGGTCCATTGAACCAAGTGGTGTCGGACCACGATAATGAAAGGCATGGGCCAGATTCACCTGGCTTCACCACACGAGCCGATGCGCCACAGCACCTCATACCTCACCACTCCAAACTCTGCAGCCTTACCTCTCCCAGTCACACATATACATCCACCAGCCCAACACTCAAACCTAATCCTAAAGTCCAAGGGGGCACACACCCCCACAAACCCTCGGCACATCCCAGAGATCATGCCACACCCCCACAAACCCTAGGCACACCCCAACTAACCCTGGCCACTCCCCCACAAACCCGATTACCTTTGTCAGGAGGGGCAAGATCCAAGAAAGGCAAGTGTTGGACCTGGTTAATGAAGGCGTGGGCCAGATCAAAGTGGCAGGGTCGCGTGAAATTGAATCTCAAGTGAGGAGATCAAAAAGCACAAGAGGGCTGATTTGCCCACTGCCCGCATACTCTCAACCTAACCCTAACCCTAACCCTAACCCTAACCCTAACCCTAACCCACCCCCACAAACCCTAGGCACACCCCGACTAACCCTGGCCACTCCCCCACAAACCCGATTACCTTTGTCAGGAGGGGCAAGATCCAAGAAAGGCAAGTGTTGGACCTGGTTAATGAAGGCGTGGGCCAGATCAAAGTGGCAGGGTCGCGTGAAATTGAATCTCAAGTGAGGAGATCAAAAAGCACAAGAGGGCTGATTTGCCCACTGCCCGCATACTCTCAACCTAACCTAACAGTGACACGCTCTTCATTCTCCCGGTCGACAAAATGCCAAGAACAAAGCCCAGATGCCCAAACGGCAAGAGACAACCAGAAAGTTAAACCCAAGCTGGGTCCACAGAAAACAAGCCACCACTAAACTCAGGTGCAGAGACACCGAATGCCCAGTAAACACTGTCAATTTAACCCATGCATCCCCAGGCATACAGATGCCAGGTAATGATGTTTAAAAACAACATTACCCTCATAGTTACATGCCTCTCATTATCCTGGTCCATGGGAAAACACAAGCCGAGCTTGATCAACTCCGGCTGGGTCATCTCGGGGAGGGTGTTTAATGATGAAAGACCCGAAACACCCCATGATCCGAGGATGCATTACTGATGATGTGTCCCAGTGCACACCCGGTCCATTGAACCAAGTGGTGTCGGACCACGATAATGAAAGGCATGGGCCAGATTCACCTGGCTTCACCACACGAGCCGATGCGCCACAGCACCTCATACCTCACCACTCCAAACTCTGCAGCCTTACCTCTCCCAGTCACACATATACATCCACCAGCCCAACACTCAAACCTAATCCTAAAGTCCAAGGGGGCACACACCCCCACAAACCCTCGGCACATCCCAGAGATCATGCCACACCCCCACAAACCCTAGGCACACCCCAACTAACCCTGGCCACTCCCCCACAAACCCGATTACCTTTGTCAGGAGGGGCAAGATCCAAGAAAGGCAAGTGTTGGACCTGGTTAATGAAGGCGTGGGCCAGATCAAAGTGGCAGGGTCGCGTGAAATTGAATCTCAAGTGAGGAGATCAAAAAGCACAAGAGGGCTGATTTGCCCACTGCCCGCATACTCTCAACCTAACCCTAACCCTAACCCTAACCCTAACCCTAACCCTAACCCACCCCCACAAACCCTAGGCACACCCCGACTAACCCTGGCCACTCCCCCACAAACCCGATTACCTTTGTCAGGAGGGGCAAGATCCAAGAAAGGCAAGTGTTGGACCTGGTTAATGAAGGCGTGGGCCAGATCAAAGTGGCGGGGTCGCGTGAAATTGAATCTCAAGTGAGGAGATCAAAAAGCACAAGAGGGCTGATTTGCCCACTGCCCGCATACTCTCAACCTAACCCTAACCCTAACCCTAACCCTAACCCTAACCCTAACCCTAACCCTAACCCTAACCCTAACCCTAACCCTAACCCTAACCCTAACCCTAACCCTAACCCTAACCCTAACCCTAACCCTAACCCTAAACCCTAACCCTAACCCTAACCCTAACCCTAACCCTAACCCTAACCCTAACCCTAACCCTAACCCTAACCCTAACCCTAACCCTAACCCTAACCCTAACCCTAACCCTAACCCTAACCCTAACCCTAACCCTAACCCTAACCCTAACCCGAACCCTAACCCTAACCCTAACCCTAACCCTAACCCTAACGCGAACCCTAACCCTAACCCTAACCCTAACCCTAACCCTAACCCTAACCCTAACCCTAACCCTAACCCTAACCCTAACCCTAACCCTAACCCTAACCCTAACCCTAACCCTAACCCTAACCCTAACCCTAACCCTAACCCTAACCCTAACCCTAACCCTAACCCTAACCCTAACCCTAACCCTAACCCTAACCCTAACCCTAACCCTAACCCTAACCCTAACCCTAACCCTAACCCTAACCCTAACCCTAACCCTAACCCTAACCCTAACCCTAACCCTAACCCTAACCCTAACCCTAACCCTAACCCTAACCCTAACCCCTAACCCTAACCCTAACCCTAACCCTAACCCTAACCCTAACCCTAACCCTAACCCTAATGCGACCCGAAACACCCCATGATCCGAGGATGCATTACTGATGATGTGTGCCAGTGCACACCCGGTTCACTGAACCAAGTGGTGTCGGACCACGGTAATGAAAGGCATGGGCCAGATTCACCTGGCTTCACCACTAAGCCCCATAGAACCTCATACCTCACCACTCAAAACTCTGCAGCCTTACCTATCCCAGTCACACATATACATCCACCAGCCCAACACTCAAACCTAATCCTAAAGTCCAAGGGGGCACACACCCCCACAAACCCTCGGCACATCCCAGAGATCATGCCACACCCCCACAAACCCTAGGCACACCCCGACTAACCCTGGCCACTCCCCCACAAACCCGATTACCTTTGTCAGGAGGGGCAAGATCCAAGAAAGGCAAGTGTTGGACCTGGTTAATGAAGGCGTGGGCCAGATCAAAGTGGCAGGGTCGCGTGAAATTGAATCTCAAGTCAGGAGATCAAAAAGCACAAGAGGGCTGATTTGCCCACTGCCCGCATACTCTCAACCTAACCTAACAGTGACACGCTCTTCATTCTCCCGGTCGACAAAATGCCAAGAACAAAGCCCAGATGCCCAAACGGCAAGAGAGAACCAGAAAGTTAAACCCAAGCTGGGTCCACAGAAAACAAGTCACCAGTAAACTCAGGTGCAGAGACACCGAATGCCCAGTAAACACTGTCAATTTAACCCATGCATCCCCAGGCATACAGATGCCAGGTAACGATGTTTAAAAACGTCATTACGCTCAAAGTTACATGCCTCTCATTATCCTGGTCCATGGGAAAACACAAGCCGAGCTTGATCAACTCCGGCTGGGTCATCTCGGGGAGGGTGTTTAATGATGAAAGACCCGAAACACCCCATGATCCGAGGATGCATTACTGATGATGTGTCCCAGTGCACACCCGGTCCATTGAACCAAGTGGTGTCGGACCACGATAATGAAAGGCATGGGCCAGATTCACCTGGCTTCACCACTAAGCCCCATAGAACCTCATACCTCACCACTCCAATCTCTGCAGCCTTACCTATCCCAGTCACACATATGCATCCACCAGCCCAACACTCAAACCTAATCCTAAAGTCCAAGGGGGCACACACCCCCACAAACCCTCGGCACATCCCAGAGATCATGCCACACCCCCACAAACCCTAGGCACACCCCGACTAACCCTGGCCACTCCCCCACAAACCCGATTACCTTTGTCAGGATGGGCAAGATCCAAGAAAGGCAAGTGTTGGACCTGGTTAATGAAGGCGTGGGCCAGATCAAAGTGGCAGGGTCGCGTGAAATTGAATCTCAAGTGAGGAGATCAAAAAGCACAAGAGGGCTGATTTGCCCACTGCCCGCATACTCTCAACCTAACCTAACAGTGACACGCTCTTCATTCTCCCGGTCGACAAAATGCCAAGAATAAAGCCCAGATGCCCAAACGGCGAGAGAGAACCAGAAAGTTAAACCCAAGCTGGGTCCACAGAAAACAAGCCACCACTAAACTCAGGTGCAGAGACACCGAATGCCCAGTAAACACTGTCAATTTAACCCATGCATCCCCAGGCATACAGATGCCAGGTAACGATGTTTAAAAACGTCATTACGCTCAAAGTTACATGCCTCTCATTATCCTGGTCCATGGGAAAACACAAGCCGAGCTTGATCAACTCCGGCTGGGTCATCTCGGGGAGGGTGTTTAATGATGAAAGACCCGAAACACCCCATGATCCGAGGATGCATTACTGATGATGTGTCCCAGTGCACACCCGGTCCATTGAACCAAGTGGTGTCGGACCACGATAATGAAAGGCATGGGCCAGATTCACCTGGCTTCACCACTAAGCCCCATAGAACCTCATACCTCACCACTCCAATCTCTGCAGCCTTACCTATCCCAGTCACACATATGCATCCACCAGCCCAACACTCAAACCTAATCCTAAAGTCCAAGGGGGCACACACCCCCACAAACCCTCGGCACATCCCAGAGATCATGCCACACCCCCACAAACCCTAGGCACACCCCGACTAACCCTGGCCACTCCCCCACAAACCCGATTACCTTTGTCAGGATGGGCAAGATCCAAGAAAGGCAAGTGTTGGACCTGGTTAATGAAGGCGTGGGCCAGATCAAAGTGGCAGGGTCGCGTGAAATTGAATCTCAAGTGAGGAGATCAAAAAGCACAAGAGGGCTGATTTGCCCACTGCCCGCATACTCTCAACCTAACCTAACAGTGACACGCTCTTCATTCTCCCGGTCGACAAAATGCCAAGAATAAAGCCCAGATGCCCAAACGGCGAGAGAGAACCAGAAAGTTAAACCCAAGCTGGGTCCACAGAAAACAAGCCACCACTAAACTCAGGTGCAGAGACACCGAATGCCCAGTAAACACTGTCAATTTAACCCATGCATCCCCAGGCATACAGATGCCAGGTAACGATGTTTAAAAACGTCATTACGCTCAAAGTTACATGCCTCTCATTATCCTGGTCCATGGGAAAACACAAGCCGAGCTTGATCAACTCCGGCTGGGTCATCTCGGGGAGGGTGTTTAATGATGAAAGACCCGAAACACCCCATGATCCGAGGATGCATTACTGATGATGTGTCCCAGTGCACACCCGGTCCATTGAACCAAGTGGTGTCGGACCACGATAATGAAAGGCATGGGCCAGATTCACCTGGCTTCACCACTAAGCCCCATAGAACCTCATACCTCACCACTCCAATCTCTGCAGCCTTACCTATCCCAGTCACACATATGCATCCACCAGCCCAACACTCAAACCTAATCCTAAAGTCCAAGGGGGCACACACCCCCACAAACCCTCGGCACATCCCAGAGATCATGCCACACCCCCACAAACCCTAGGCACACCCCGACTAACCCTGGCCACTCCCCCACAAACCCGATTACCTTTGTCAGGATGGGCAAGATCCAAGAAAGGCAAGTGTTGGACCTGGTTAATGAAGGCGTGGGCCAGATCAAAGTGGCAGGGTCGCGTGAAATTGAATCTCAAGTGAGGAGATCAAAAAGCACAAGAGGGCTGATTTGCCCACTGCCCGCATACTCTCAACCTAACCCTAACCCTAACCCTAACCCTAACCCTAACCCTAACCCTAACCCTAACCCTAACCCTAACCCTAACCCCTAACCCTAACCCTAACCCTAACCCTAACCCTAACCCTAACCCTAACCCTAACCCTAATGCGACCCGAAACACCCCATGATCCGAGGATGCATTACTGATGATGTGTGCCAGTGCACACCCGGTTCACTGAACCAAGTGGTGTCGGACCACGGTAATGAAAGGCATGGGCCAGATTCACCTGGCTTCACCACTAAGCCCCATAGAACCTCATACCTCACCACTCAAAACTCTGCAGCCTTACCTATCCCAGTCACACATATACATCCACCAGCCCAACACTCAAACCTAATCCTAAAGTCCAAGGGGGCACACACCCCCACAAACCCTCGGCACATCCCAGAGATCATGCCACACCCCCACAAACCCTAGGCACACCCCGACTAACCCTGGCCACTCCCCCACAAACCCGATTACCTTTGTCAGGAGGGGCAAGATCCAAGAAAGGCAAGTGTTGGACCTGGTTAATGAAGGCGTGGGCCAGATCAAAGTGGCAGGGTCGCGTGAAATTGAATCTCAAGTCAGGAGATCAAAAAGCACAAGAGGGCTGATTTGCCCACTGCCCGCATACTCTCAACCTAACCTAACAGTGACACGCTCTTCATTCTCCCGGTCGACAAAATGCCAAGAACAAAGCCCAGATGCCCAAACGGCAAGAGAGAACCAGAAAGTTAAACCCAAGCTGGGTCCACAGAAAACAAGTCACCAGTAAACTCAGGTGCAGAGACACCGAATGCCCAGTAAACACTGTCAATTTAACCCATGCATCCCCAGGCATACAGATGCCAGGTAATGATGTTTAAAAACGTCATTACCCTCATAGTTACATGCCTCTCATTATCCTGGTCCATGGGAAAACACAAGCCGAGCTTGATCAACTCCGGCTGGGTCATCTCGGGGAGGGTGTTTAATGATGAAAGACCCGAAACACCCCATGATCCGAGGATGCATTACTGATGATGTGTGCCAGTGCACACCCGGTTCACTGAACCAAGTGGTGTCGGACCACGGTAATGAAAGGCATGGGCCAGATTCACCTGGCTTCACCACTAAGCCCCATAGAACCTCATACCTCACCACTCAAAACTCTGCAGCCTTACCTATCCCAGTCACACATATACATCCACCAGCCCAACACTCAAACCTAATCCTAAAGTCCAAGGGGGCACACACCCCCACAAACCCTCGGCACATCCCAGAGATCATGCCACACCCCCACAAACCCTAGGCACACCCCGACTAACCCTGGCCACTCCCCCACAAACCCGATTACCTTTGTCAGGAGGGGCAAGATCCAAGAAAGGCAAGTGTTGGACCTGGTTAATGAAGGCGTGGGCCAGATCAAAGTGGCAGGGTCGCGTGAAATTGAATCTCAAGTCAGGAGATCAAAAAGCACAAGAGGGCTGATTTGCCCACTGCCCGCATACTCTCAACCTAACCTAACAGTGACACGCTCTTCATTCTCCCGGTCGACAAAATGCCAAGAATAAAGCCCAGATGCCCAAACGGCGAGAGAGAACCAGAAAGTTAAACCCAAGCTGGGTCCACAGAAAACCAGTCACCACTAAACTCAGGTGCAGAGACACCGAATGCCCAGTAAACACTGTCAATTTAACCCATGCAATCCCAGGCATACAGATGCCGGGTAATGATGTTTAAAAACAACATTACCCTCATAGTTACATGCCTCTCATTATCCTGGTCCATGGGAAAACACAAGCCGAGCTTGATCAACTCCGGCTGGGTCATCTCGGGGAGGGTGTTTAATGATGAAAGACCCGAAACACCCCATGATCCGAGGATGCATTACTGATGATGTGTGCCAGTGCACACCCGGTTCACTGAACCAAGTGGTGTCGGACCACGGTAATGAAAGGCATGGGCCAGATTCACCTGGCTTCACCACTAAGCCCCATAGAACCTCATACCTCACCACTCAAAACTCTGCAGCCTTACCTATCCCAGTCACACATATACATCCACCAGCCCAACACTCAAACCTAATCCTAAAGTCCAAGGGGGCACACACCCCCACAAACCCTCGGCACATCCCAGAGATCATGCCACACCCCCACAAACCCTAGGCACACCCCGACTAACCCTGGCCACTCCCCCACAAACCCGATTACCTTTGTCAGGAGGGGCAAGATCCAAGAAAGGCAAGTGTTGGACCTGGTTAATGAAGGCGTGGGCCAGATCAAAGTGGCAGGGTCGCGTGAAATTGAATCTCAAGTCAGGAGATCAAAAAGCACAAGAGGGCTGATTTGCCCACTGCCCGCATACTCTCAACCTAACCTAACAGTGACACGCTCTTCATTCTCCCGGTCGACAAAATGCCAAGAATAAAGCCCAGATGCCCAAACGGCGAGAGAGAACCAGAAAGTTAAACCCAAGCTGGGTCCACAGAAAACCAGTCACCACTAAACTCAGGTGCAGAGACACCGAATGCCCAGTAAACACTGTCAATTTAACCCATGCAATCCCAGGCATACAGATGCCGGGTAATGATGTTTAAAAACAACATTACCCTCATAGTTACATGCCTCTCATTATCCTGGTCCATGGGAAAACACAAGCCGAGCTTGATCAACTCCGGCTGGGTCATCTCGGGGAGGGTGTTTAATGATGAAAGACCCGAAACACCCCATGATCCGAGGATGCATTACTGATGATGTGTGCCAGTGCACACCCGGTTCACTGAACCAAGTGGTGTCGGACCACGGTAATGAAAGGCATGGGCCAGATTCACCTGGCTTCACCACTAAGCCCCATAGAACCTCATACCTCACCACTCAAAACTCTGCAGCCTTACCTATCCCAGTCACACATATACATCCACCAGCCCAACACTCAAACCTAATCCTAAAGTCCAAGGGGGCACACACCCCCACAAACCCTCGGCACATCCCAGAGATCATGCCACACCCCCACAAACCCTAGGCACACCCCGACTAACCCTGGCCACTCCCCCACAAACCCGATTACCTTTGTCAGGAGGGGCAAGATCCAAGAAAGGCAAGTGTTGGACCTGGTTAATGAAGGCGTGGGCCAGATCAAAGTGGCAGGGTCGCGTGAAATTGAATCTCAAGTCAGGAGATCAAAAAGCACAAGAGGGCTGATTTGCCCACTGCCCGCATACTCTCAACCTAACCCTAACCCTAACCCTAATGCGACCCGAAACACCCCATGATCCGAGGATGCATTACTGATGATGTGTGCCAGTGCACACCCGGTTCACTGAACCAAGTGGTGTCGGACCACGGTAATGAAAGGCATGGGCCAGATTCACCTGGCTTCACCACTAAGCCCCATAGAACCTCATACCTCACCACTCAAAACTCTGCAGCCTTACCTATCCCAGTCACACATATACATCCACCAGCCCAACACTCAAACCTAATCCTAAAGTCCAAGGGGGCACACACCCCCACAAACCCTCGGCACATCCCAGAGATCATGCCACACCCCCACAAACCCTAGGCACACCCCGACTAACCCTGGCCACTCCCCCACAAACCCGATTACCTTTGTCAGGAGGGGCAAGATCCAAGAAAGGCAAGTGTTGGACCTGGTTAATGAAGGCGTGGGCCAGATCAAAGTGGCAGGGTCGCGTGAAATTGAATCTCAAGTCAGGAGATCAAAAAGCACAAGAGGGCTGATTTGCCCACTGCCCGCATACTCTCAACCTAACCTAACAGTGACACGCTCTTCATTCTCCCGGTCGACAAAATGCCAAGAACAAAGCCCAGATGCCCAAACGGCAAGAGAGAACCAGAAAGTTAAACCCAAGCTGGGTCCACAGAAAACAAGTCACCAGTAAACTCAGGTGCAGAGACACCGAATGCCCAGTAAACACTGTCAATTTAACCCATGCATCCCCAGGCATACAGATGCCAGGTAATGATGTTTAAAAACGTCATTACCCTCATAGTTACATGCCTCTCATTATCCTGGTCCATGGGAAAACACAAGCCGAGCTTGATCAACTCCGGCTGGGTCATCTCGGGGAGGGTGTTTAATGATGAAAGACCCGAAACACCCCATGATCCGAGGATGCATTACTGATGATGTGTGCCAGTGCACACCCGGTTCACTGAACCAAGTGGTGTCGGACCACGGTAATGAAAGGCATGGGCCAGATTCACCTGGCTTCACCACTAAGCCCCATAGAACCTCATACCTCACCACTCAAAACTCTGCAGCCTTACCTATCCCAGTCACACATATACATCCACCAGCCCAACACTCAAACCTAATCCTAAAGTCCAAGGGGGCACACACCCCCACAAACCCTCGGCACATCCCAGAGATCATGCCACACCCCCACAAACCCTAGGCACACCCCGACTAACCCTGGCCACTCCCCCACAAACCCGATTACCTTTGTCAGGAGGGGCAAGATCCAAGAAAGGCAAGTGTTGGACCTGGTTAATGAAGGCGTGGGCCAGATCAAAGTGGCAGGGTCGCGTGAAATTGAATCTCAAGTCAGGAGATCAAAAAGCACAAGAGGGCTGATTTGCCCACTGCCCGCATACTCTCAACCTAACCTAACAGTGACACGCTCTTCATTCTCCCGGTCGACAAAATGCCAAGAACAAAGCCCAGATGCCCAAACGGCAAGAGAGAACCAGAAAGTTAAACCCAAGCTGGGTCCACAGAAAACAAGTCACCAGTAAACTCAGGTGCAGAGACACCGAATGCCCAGTAAACACTGTCAATTTAACCCATGCATCCCCAGGCATACAGATGCCAGGTAATGATGTTTAAAAACGTCATTACCCTCATAGTTACATGCCTCTCATTATCCTGGTCCATGGGAAAACACAAGCCGAGCTTGATCAACTCCGGCTGGGTCATCTCGGGGAGGGTGTTTAATGATGAAAGACCCGAAACACCCCATGATCCGAGGATGCATTACTGATGATGTGTGCCAGTGCACACCCGGTTCACTGAACCAAGTGGTGTCGGACCACGGTAATGAAAGGCATGGGCCAGATTCACCTGGCTTCACCACTAAGCCCCATAGAACCTCATACCTCACCACTCAAAACTCTGCAGCCTTACCTATCCCAGTCACACATATACATCCACCAGCCCAACACTCAAACCTAATCCTAAAGTCCAAGGGGGCACACACCCCCACAAACCCTCGGCACATCCCAGAGATCATGCCACACCCCCACAAACCCTAGGCACACCCCGACTAACCCTGGCCACTCCCCCACAAACCCGATTACCTTTGTCAGGAGGGGCAAGATCCAAGAAAGGCAAGTGTTGGACCTGGTTAATGAAGGCGTGGGCCAGATCAAAGTGGCAGGGTCGCGTGAAATTGAATCTCAAGTCAGGAGATCAAAAAGCACAAGAGGGCTGATTTGCCCACTGCCCGCATACTCTCAACCTAACCTAACAGTGACACGCTCTTCATTCTCCCGGTCGACAAAATGCCAAGAACAAAGCCCAGATGCCCAAACGGCAAGAGAGAACCAGAAAGTTAAACCCAAGCTGGGTCCACAGAAAACAAGTCACCAGTAAACTCAGGTGCAGAGACACCGAATGCCCAGTAAACACTGTCAATTTAACCCATGCATCCCCAGGCATACAGATGCCAGGTAATGATGTTTAAAAACGTCATTACCCTCATAGTTACATGCCTCTCATTATCCTGGTCCATGGGAAAACACAAGCCGAGCTTGATCAACTCCGGCTGGGTCATCTCGGGGAGGGTGTTTAATGATGAAAGACCCGAAACACCCCATGATCCGAGGATGCATTACTGATGATGTGTGCCAGTGCACACCCGGTTCACTGAACCAAGTGGTGTCGGACCACGGTAATGAAAGGCATGGGCCAGATTCACCTGGCTTCACCACTAAGCCCCATAGAACCTCATACCTCACCACTCAAAACTCTGCAGCCTTACCTATCCCAGTCACACATATACATCCACCAGCCCAACACTCAAACCTAATCCTAAAGTCCAAGGGGGCACACACCCCCACAAACCCTCGGCACATCCCAGAGATCATGCCACACCCCCACAAACCCTAGGCACACCCCGACTAACCCTGGCCACTCCCCCACAAACCCGATTACCTTTGTCAGGAGGGGCAAGATCCAAGAAAGGCAAGTGTTGGACCTGGTTAATGAAGGCGTGGGCCAGATCAAAGTGGCAGGGTCGCGTGAAATTGAATCTCAAGTCAGGAGATCAAAAAGCACAAGAGGGCTGATTTGCCCACTGCCCGCATACTCTCAACCTAACCTAACAGTGACACGCTCTTCATTCTCCCGGTCGACAAAATGCCAAGAACAAAGCCCAGATGCCCAAACGGCAAGAGAGAACCAGAAAGTTAAACCCAAGCTGGGTCCACAGAAAACAAGTCACCAGTAAACTCAGGTGCAGAGACACCGAATGCCCAGTAAACACTGTCAATTTAACCCATGCATCCCCAGGCATACAGATGCCAGGTAATGATGTTTAAAAACGTCATTACCCTCATAGTTACATGCCTCTCATTATCCTGGTCCATGGGAAAACACAAGCCGAGCTTGATCAACTCCGGCTGGGTCATCTCGGGGAGGGTGTTTAATGATGAAAGACCCGAAACACCCCATGATCCGAGGATGCATTACTGATGATGTGTGCCAGTGCACACCCGGTTCACTGAACCAAGTGGTGTCGGACCACGGTAATGAAAGGCATGGGCCAGATTCACCTGGCTTCACCACTAAGCCCCATAGAACCTCATACCTCACCACTCAAAACTCTGCAGCCTTACCTATCCCAGTCACACATATACATCCACCAGCCCAACACTCAAACCTAATCCTAAAGTCCAAGGGGGCACACACCCCCACAAACCCTCGGCACATCCCAGAGATCATGCCACACCCCCACAAACCCTAGGCACACCCCGACTAACCCTGGCCACTCCCCCACAAACCCGATTACCTTTGTCAGGAGGGGCAAGATCCAAGAAAGGCAAGTGTTGGACCTGGTTAATGAAGGCGTGGGCCAGATCAAAGTGGCAGGGTCGCGTGAAATTGAATCTCAAGTCAGGAGATCAAAAAGCACAAGAGGGCTGATTTGCCCACTGCCCGCATACTCTCAACCTAACCTAACAGTGACACGCTCTTCATTCTCCCGGTCGACAAAATGCCAAGAACAAAGCCCAGATGCCCAAACGGCAAGAGAGAACCAGAAAGTTAAACCCAAGCTGGGTCCACAGAAAACAAGTCACCAGTAAACTCAGGTGCAGAGACACCGAATGCCCAGTAAACACTGTCAATTTAACCCATGCATCCCCAGGCATACAGATGCCAGGTAATGATGTTTAAAAACGTCATTACCCTCATAGTTACATGCCTCTCATTATCCTGGTCCATGGGAAAACACAAGCCGAGCTTGATCAACTCCGGCTGGGTCATCTCGGGGAGGGTGTTTAATGATGAAAGACCCGAAACACCCCATGATCCGAGGATGCATTACTGATGATGTGTGCCAGTGCACACCCGGTTCACTGAACCAAGTGGTGTCGGACCACGGTAATGAAAGGCATGGGCCAGATTCACCTGGCTTCACCACTAAGCCCCATAGAACCTCATACCTCACCACTCAAAACTCTGCAGCCTTACCTATCCCAGTCACACATATACATCCACCAGCCCAACACTCAAACCTAATCCTAAAGTCCAAGGGGGCACACACCCCCACAAACCCTCGGCACATCCCAGAGATCATGCCACACCCCCACAAACCCTAGGCACACCCCGACTAACCCTGGCCACTCCCCCACAAACCCGATTACCTTTGTCAGGAGGGGCAAGATCCAAGAAAGGCAAGTGTTGGACCTGGTTAATGAAGGCGTGGGCCAGATCAAAGTGGCAGGGTCGCGTGAAATTGAATCTCAAGTCAGGAGATCAAAAAGCACAAGAGGGCTGATTTGCCCACTGCCCGCATACTCTCAACCTAACCTAACAGTGACACGCTCTTCATTCTCCCGGTCGACAAAATGCCAAGAACAAAGCCCAGATGCCCAAACGGCAAGAGAGAACCAGAAAGTTAAACCCAAGCTGGGTCCACAGAAAACAAGTCACCAGTAAACTCAGGTGCAGAGACACCGAATGCCCAGTAAACACTGTCAATTTAACCCATGCATCCCCAGGCATACAGATGCCAGGTAATGATGTTTAAAAACGTCATTACCCTCATAGTTACATGCCTCTCATTATCCTGGTCCATGGGAAAACACAAGCCGAGCTTGATCAACTCCGGCTGGGTCATCTCGGGGAGGGTGTTTAATGATGAAAGACCCGAAACACCCCATGATCCGAGGATGCATTACTGATGATGTGTGCCAGTGCACACCCGGTTCACTGAACCAAGTGGTGTCGGACCACGGTAATGAAAGGCATGGGCCAGATTCACCTGGCTTCACCACTAAGCCCCATAGAACCTCATACCTCACCACTCAAAACTCTGCAGCCTTACCTATCCCAGTCACACATATACATCCACCAGCCCAACACTCAAACCTAATCCTAAAGTCCAAGGGGGCACACACCCCCACAAACCCTCGGCACATCCCAGAGATCATGCCACACCCCCACAAACCCTAGGCACACCCCGACTAACCCTGGCCACTCCCCCACAAACCCGATTACCTTTGTCAGGAGGGGCAAGATCCAAGAAAGGCAAGTGTTGGACCTGGTTAATGAAGGCGTGGGCCAGATCAAAGTGGCAGGGTCGCGTGAAATTGAATCTCAAGTCAGGAGATCAAAAAGCACAAGAGGGCTGATTTGCCCACTGCCCGCATACTCTCAACCTAACCTAACAGTGACACGCTCTTCATTCTCCCGGTCGACAAAATGCCAAGAACAAAGCCCAGATGCCCAAACGGCAAGAGAGAACCAGAAAGTTAAACCCAAGCTGGGTCCACAGAAAACAAGTCACCAGTAAACTCAGGTGCAGAGACACCGAATGCCCAGTAAACACTGTCAATTTAACCCATGCATCCCCAGGCATACAGATGCCAGGTAATGATGTTTAAAAACGTCATTACCCTCATAGTTACATGCCTCTCATTATCCTGGTCCATGGGAAAACACAAGCCGAGCTTGATCAACTCCGGCTGGGTCATCTCGGGGAGGGTGTTTAATGATGAAAGACCCGAAACACCCCATGATCCGAGGATGCATTACTGATGATGTGTGCCAGTGCACACCCGGTTCACTGAACCAAGTGGTGTCGGACCACGGTAATGAAAGGCATGGGCCAGATTCACCTGGCTTCACCACTAAGCCCCATAGAACCTCATACCTCACCACTCAAAACTCTGCAGCCTTACCTATCCCAGTCACACATATACATCCACCAGCCCAACACTCAAACCTAATCCTAAAGTCCAAGGGGGCACACACCCCCACAAACCCTCGGCACATCCCAGAGATCATGCCACACCCCCACAAACCCTAGGCACACCCCGACTAACCCTGGCCACTCCCCCACAAACCCGATTACCTTTGTCAGGAGGGGCAAGATCCAAGAAAGGCAAGTGTTGGACCTGGTTAATGAAGGCGTGGGCCAGATCAAAGTGGCAGGGTCGCGTGAAATTGAATCTCAAGTCAGGAGATCAAAAAGCACAAGAGGGCTGATTTGCCCACTGCCCGCATACTCTCAACCTAACCTAACAGTGACACGCTCTTCATTCTCCCGGTCGACAAAATGCCAAGAACAAAGCCCAGATGCCCAAACGGCAAGAGAGAACCAGAAAGTTAAACCCAAGCTGGGTCCACAGAAAACAAGTCACCAGTAAACTCAGGTGCAGAGACACCGAATGCCCAGTAAACACTGTCAATTTAACCCATGCATCCCCAGGCATACAGATGCCAGGTAATGATGTTTAAAAACGTCATTACCCTCATAGTTACATGCCTCTCATTATCCTGGTCCATGGGAAAACACAAGCCGAGCTTGATCAACTCCGGCTGGGTCATCTCGGGGAGGGTGTTTAATGATGAAAGACCCGAAACACCCCATGATCCGAGGATGCATTACTGATGATGTGTGCCAGTGCACACCCGGTTCACTGAACCAAGTGGTGTCGGACCACGGTAATGAAAGGCATGGGCCAGATTCACCTGGCTTCACCACTAAGCCCCATAGAACCTCATACCTCACCACTCAAAACTCTGCAGCCTTACCTATCCCAGTCACACATATACATCCACCAGCCCAACACTCAAACCTAATCCTAAAGTCCAAGGGGGCACACACCCCCACAAACCCTCGGCACATCCCAGAGATCATGCCACACCCCCACAAACCCTAGGCACACCCCGACTAACCCTGGCCACTCCCCCACAAACCCGATTACCTTTGTCAGGAGGGGCAAGATCCAAGAAAGGCAAGTGTTGGACCTGGTTAATGAAGGCGTGGGCCAGATCAAAGTGGCAGGGTCGCGTGAAATTGAATCTCAAGTCAGGAGATCAAAAAGCACAAGAGGGCTGATTTGCCCACTGCCCGCATACTCTCAACCTAACCTAACAGTGACACGCTCTTCATTCTCCCGGTCGACAAAATGCCAAGAACAAAGCCCAGATGCCCAAACGGCAAGAGAGAACCAGAAAGTTAAACCCAAGCTGGGTCCACAGAAAACAAGTCACCAGTAAACTCAGGTGCAGAGACACCGAATGCCCAGTAAACACTGTCAATTTAACCCATGCATCCCCAGGCATACAGATGCCAGGTAATGATGTTTAAAAACGTCATTACCCTCATAGTTACATGCCTCTCATTATCCTGGTCCATGGGAAAACACAAGCCGAGCTTGATCAACTCCGGCTGGGTCATCTCGGGGAGGGTGTTTAATGATGAAAGACCCGAAACACCCCATGATCCGAGGATGCATTACTGATGATGTGTGCCAGTGCACACCCGGTTCACTGAACCAAGTGGTGTCGGACCACGGTAATGAAAGGCATGGGCCAGATTCACCTGGCTTCACCACTAAGCCCCATAGAACCTCATACCTCACCACTCAAAACTCTGCAGCCTTACCTATCCCAGTCACACATATACATCCACCAGCCCAACACTCAAACCTAATCCTAAAGTCCAAGGGGGCACACACCCCCACAAACCCTCGGCACATCCCAGAGATCATGCCACACCCCCACAAACCCTAGGCACACCCCGACTAACCCTGGCCACTCCCCCACAAACCCGATTACCTTTGTCAGGAGGGGCAAGATCCAAGAAAGGCAAGTGTTGGACCTGGTTAATGAAGGCGTGGGCCAGATCAAAGTGGCAGGGTCGCGTGAAATTGAATCTCAAGTCAGGAGATCAAAAAGCACAAGAGGGCTGATTTGCCCACTGCCCGCATACTCTCAACCTAACCTAACAGTGACACGCTCTTCATTCTCCCGGTCGACAAAATGCCAAGAACAAAGCCCAGATGCCCAAACGGCAAGAGAGAACCAGAAAGTTAAACCCAAGCTGGGTCCACAGAAAACAAGTCACCAGTAAACTCAGGTGCAGAGACACCGAATGCCCAGTAAACACTGTCAATTTAACCCATGCATCCCCAGGCATACAGATGCCAGGTAATGATGTTTAAAAACGTCATTACCCTCATAGTTACATGCCTCTCATTATCCTGGTCCATGGGAAAACACAAGCCGAGCTTGATCAACTCCGGCTGGGTCATCTCGGGGAGGGTGTTTAATGATGAAAGACCCGAAACACCCCATGATCCGAGGATGCATTACTGATGATGTGTGCCAGTGCACACCCGGTTCACTGAACCAAGTGGTGTCGGACCACGGTAATGAAAGGCATGGGCCAGATTCACCTGGCTTCACCACTAAGCCCCATAGAACCTCATACCTCACCACTCAAAACTCTGCAGCCTTACCTATCCCAGTCACACATATACATCCACCAGCCCAACACTCAAACCTAATCCTAAAGTCCAAGGGGGCACACACCCCCACAAACCCTCGGCACATCCCAGAGATCATGCCACACCCCCACAAACCCTAGGCACACCCCGACTAACCCTGGCCACTCCCCCACAAACCCGATTACCTTTGTCAGGAGGGGCAAGATCCAAGAAAGGCAAGTGTTGGACCTGGTTAATGAAGGCGTGGGCCAGATCAAAGTGGCAGGGTCGCGTGAAATTGAATCTCAAGTCAGGAGATCAAAAAGCACAAGAGGGCTGATTTGCCCACTGCCCGCATACTCTCAACCTAACCTAACAGTGACACGCTCTTCATTCTCCCGGTCGACAAAATGCCAAGAACAAAGCCCAGATGCCCAAACGGCAAGAGAGAACCAGAAAGTTAAACCCAAGCTGGGTCCACAGAAAACAAGTCACCAGTAAACTCAGGTGCAGAGACACCGAATGCCCAGTAAACACTGTCAATTTAACCCATGCATCCCCAGGCATACAGATGCCAGGTAATGATGTTTAAAAACGTCATTACCCTCATAGTTACATGCCTCTCATTATCCTGGTCCATGGGAAAACACAAGCCGAGCTTGATCAACTCCGGCTGGGTCATCTCGGGGAGGGTGTTTAATGATGAAAGACCCGAAACACCCCATGATCCGAGGATGCATTACTGATGATGTGTGCCAGTGCACACCCGGTTCACTGAACCAAGTGGTGTCGGACCACGGTAATGAAAGGCATGGGCCAGATTCACCTGGCTTCACCACTAAGCCCCATAGAACCTCATACCTCACCACTCAAAACTCTGCAGCCTTACCTATCCCAGTCACACATATACATCCACCAGCCCAACACTCAAACCTAATCCTAAAGTCCAAGGGGGCACACACCCCCACAAACCCTCGGCACATCCCAGGGATCATGCCACACCCCCACAAACCCTAGGCACACCCCGACTAACCCTGGCCACTCCCCCACAAACCCGATTACCTTTGTCAGGAGGGGCAAGATCCAAGAAAGGCAAGTGTTGGACCTGGTTAATGAAGGCGTGGGCCAGATCAAAGTGGCAGGGTCGCGTGAAATTGAATCTCAAGTCAGGAGATCAAAAAGCACAAGAGGGCTGATTTGCCCACTGCCCGCATACTCTCAACCTAACCTAACAGTGACACGCTCTTCATTCTCCCGGTCGACAAAATGCCAAGAACAAAGCCCAGATGCCCAAACGGCAAGAGAGAACCAGAAAGTTAAACCCAAGCTGGGTCCACAGAAAACAAGTCACCAGTAAACTCAGGTGCAGAGACACCGAATGCCCAGTAAACACTGTCAATTTAACCCATGCATCCCCAGGCATACAGATGCCAGGTAATGATGTTTAAAAACGTCATTACCCTCATAGTTACATGCCTCTCATTATCCTGGTCCATGGGAAAACACAAGCCGAGCTTGATCAACTCCGGCTGGGTCATCTCGGGGAGGGTGTTTAATGATGAAAGACCCGAAACACCCCATGATCCGAGGATGCATTACTGATGATGTGTGCCAGTGCACACCCGGTTCACTGAACCAAGTGGTGTCGGACCACGGTAATGAAAGGCATGGGCCAGATTCACCTGGCTTCACCACTAAGCCCCATAGAACCTCATACCTCACCACTCAAAACTCTGCAGCCTTACCTATCCCAGTCACACATATACATCCACCAGCCCAACACTCAAACCTAATCCTAAAGTCCAAGGGGGCACACACCCCCACAAACCCTCGGCACATCCCAGAGATCATGCCACACCCCCACAAACCCTAGGCACACCCCGACTAACCCTGGCCACTCCCCCACAAACCCGATTACCTTTGTCAGGAGGGGCAAGATCCAAGAAAGGCAAGTGTTGGACCTGGTTAATGAAGGCGTGGGCCAGATCAAAGTGGCAGGGTCGCGTGAAATTGAATCTCAAGTCAGGAGATCAAAAAGCACAAGAGGGCTGATTTGCCCACTGCCCGCATACTCTCAACCTAACCTAACAGTGACACGCTCTTCATTCTCCCGGTCGACAAAATGCCAAGAACAAAGCCCAGATGCCCAAACGGCAAGAGAGAACCAGAAAGTTAAACCCAAGCTGGGTCCACAGAAAACAAGTCACCAGTAAACTCAGGTGCAGAGACACCGAATGCCCAGTAAACACTGTCAATTTAACCCATGCATCCCCAGGCATACAGATGCCAGGTAATGATGTTTAAAAACGTCATTACCCTCATAGTTACATGCCTCTCATTATCCTGGTCCATGGGAAAACACAAGCCGAGCTTGATCAACTCCGGCTGGGTCATCTCGGGGAGGGTGTTTAATGATGAAAGACCCGAAACACCCCATGATCCGAGGATGCATTACTGATGATGTGTGCCAGTGCACACCCGGTTCACTGAACCAAGTGGTGTCGGACCACGGTAATGAAAGGCATGGGCCAGATTCACCTGGCTTCACCACTAAGCCCCATAGAACCTCATACCTCACCACTCAAAACTCTGCAGCCTTACCTATCCCAGTCACACATATACATCCACCAGCCCAACACTCAAACCTAATCCTAAAGTCCAAGGGGGCACACACCCCCACAAACCCTCGGCACATCCCAGAGATCATGCCACACCCCCACAAACCCTAGGCACACCCCGACTAACCCTGGCCACTCCCCCACAAACCCGATTACCTTTGTCAGGAGGGGCAAGATCCAAGAAAGGCAAGTGTTGGACCTGGTTAATGAAGGCGTGGGCCAGATCAAAGTGGCAGGGTCGCGTGAAATTGAATCTCAAGTCAGGAGATCAAAAAGCACAAGAGGGCTGATTTGCCCACTGCCCGCATACTCTCAACCTAACCTAACAGTGACACGCTCTTCATTCTCCCGGTCGACAAAATGCCAAGAATAAAGCCCAGATGCCCAAACGGCGAGAGAGAACCAGAAAGTTAAACCCAAGCTGGGTCCACAGAAAACCAGTCACCACTAAACTCAGGTGCAGAGACACCGAATGCCCAGTAAACACTGTCAATTTAACCCATGCAATCCCAGGCATACAGATGCCGGGTAATGATGTTTAAAAACAACATTACCCTCATAGTTACATGCCTCTCATTATCCTGGTCCATGGGAAAACACAAGCCGAGCTTGATCAACTCCGGCTGGGTCATCTCGGGGAGGGTGTTTAATGATGAAAGACCCGAAACACCCGATGATCCGAGGATGCATTACTGATGATGTGTCCCAGTGCACACCCGGTCCATTGAACCAAGTGGTGTCGGACCACGATAATGAAAGGCATGGGCCAGATTCACCTGGCTTCACCACATGAGCCTAAGCCCAATAGCACCTCATACCTCACCACTCAAAACTCTGCAGCCTTACCTCTCCCAGTCACACATATACATCCACCAGCCCAACACTCAAACCTAATCCTAAAGTCCAAGGGGGCACTCACCCCCACAAACCCTCGGCACATCCCAGAGATCATGCCACACCCCCACAAACCCTAGGCACACCCCGACTAACCCTGGCCACTCCCCCACAAACACGATTACCTTTGTCAGGAGGGGCAAGATCCAAGAAAGGCAAGTGTTGGACCTGGTTAATGAAGGCGTGGGCCAGATCAAAGTGGCAGGGTCGCGTGAAATTGAATCTCAAGTCAGGAGATCAAAAAGCACAAGAGGGCTGATTTGCCCACTGCCCGCATACTCTCAACCTAACCCTAACCCTAACCCTAACCCTAATGCACAAGAGGGCTGATTTGCCCACTGCCCGCATACTCTCAACCTAACCCTAACCCTAACCCTAACCCTAACCCTAACCCTAACCCTAACCCTAACCCTAACCCTAACCCTAACCCTAACCCAAACCCTCACCCCATCAAAGGGCCAGATTCACTCGGATCACCAGCAGTTAGCCTCCTATTTCAGCCCTCACATGGCCCTACCCTGAAACCTAACATCTTCACACCCCATAAACATGGGTCCTCTTCTCGCCAGGGGACTAAACTCACCCCACACCACCAGTTATACCTCCCGCTGCCCAGCAGGCCCCCCCCAACCCTACCCCCCAAACCTAATCCTATATTCCAGAGGACCACACACCCCAACTAAACCCTAACCCTAATTTCCAATGGACCGCGCACCCCAACTGAACCGGACAGCACCCCAAATAACCCAAACCACACCACACTAAGGGGCTTATATAATAGTCCTTTGCCCTACCACTAAACCTAACACCTCCAACCCTGCTACACACATACTTGCCTTCTAACCCCAGCCCTGGCCCTAACCCTAACCCTAATTACCAAGGGATCGGTCACCCCAACTAAACCAGACAGCACCCCAAATAACCCAAACCACACCACACTAAGGGGCTTATATAATAGTCCTTTGCCCTACCACTAAACCTAACACCTCCAACCCTGCTACACACCCCCATAAACCCAAACCCTCACCCCATCAAGGGGCCAAATTTACCCAGTATCACCAGCAGTTAGGCTCTGATTTCAGCCCTCCCCCCTACGGCAAGGGCAACCAAACACCCCCCCCCCCCCCGCAATACCATTTGCCATCCCACCCCACCGCCGTGAACACTCAACCCCCATTACCTAACTGTACCCCGGGGCATGTCCCTCCCCACACACCCCTCAATTAGCTACTGCACAGCCCCCAGATCACAGCACCCAGTCCCTATAAGAAAGTCCCCAAACCCAAAACACTATCCATAGGCAAGAACTCCACCATTTCAACTTAAACTCCAGAATGGAGGTTAAAGAGAAGGAAGATCCCAATAAAGGCAAGTCGGGGACCGAGATGATGACAACGTGGGCCAAAAACAAAGTGGCAGGGTGAAGTGATACTGCATCTCCAGTAAGAGATCCACAAACGCTAGAGGGATATTTTGCCCACTGCCCGCATACTCGCATCCTAACCAGAAGTGACACGTCACTCATCATCCTGGTCCTCAAAAGCCAAAGTAAATCCAAGAAGCTATGAAAACAGGCATAGACTATGGAAGTCAAGCCCCAACCCCAACATAAATTAGCCACAAGCTTCTACCCCATTATACCCACAGAACAGTGAACTAACAGGGGAAGCATTAAATTCACAATATAATAATGTAGTCCTAAAAGGGGAAATAGAATGAAATCTAATCTCAACTTTAACTAGATATCAAAGGAGCAGAAATTAAAAATTAGGGACTAAAAGAATGGAGAGGTTCAAGAGGAAATGCACCATTAGCAGATAATTTACCTTAAAGAGGGTTAACAAACAAGGCAGGCCCGTATCATAGCAACAGCCAGAGGGTACAGCAGAAATCGACAAACAGGTTTGATAAAACAATGCAGAGGTCGGGGGGGGGGGGGGGGGGGAGACATTTTAAAGGAAGATCATCTCAGTCTTTACAGAATTTCCCCTGAGGAAGCCAAAGAGCACAGGCGAAACTGGACACTCTCCCAGTCGGGAAATACGCTTTATTAAAGGCGATTCGCTGGAGTCGAAATCATTGAACCCAAGACGCAGAACAAGCGGTAAGAACATTAATTAAGTGGACTTTATTTGTAGTTACTGATTATTGTCTTACTTTAACGATGTGGAGGAATAATGGTCGAGAGAGGAGCAGGGGCCTGCTACCACATGGCAGGCTCCATAGTTACCGTGGTGACTACCGGAACCCCGGCATCCCCAGGGATTCCTTTTCCACCACGGTTAGATTAATATATAAAATAATCCAGACTCTACACCACCTAAGGGTTTTGGAACAAATGAATAGGCCACCGAAGGGGATCACCACCCAGGCACACAGACTGACCAAATTTATTAAGCCGGCGAACCCTTCCCAAGAAACGCTTCGTAAAATTGCTGCAAATGCGGACGCTTGGGCTAGGGCAACACGATTAACCTTGATTGGACATTATCAAAACAGCCTACAAGAATTGGAACTAAAATTAATTGAATCGGATCTGACTGATCGCTTACCAGAAGCCATCGCCAAAGCTATAATCTGGAACAAACGAAATCTAAAAGAAAAATTTCAAATCAAATTGGAGGACGCCCAAAAACACATTTTTGATCTGGTCTCAAGACCTGTGCCAGAACGGCAGGCCGCGGCATACCGGGCCCACGAGGGACCCCACATTTCCAACACAATGACCCCACGGACAGTAGAAACCGCATCCCAGGGGGAAGAGGGCAACAGACCCTCGACTTCCAGGGACGGCTTCTGGGTCAGCGGTGACCGGACCCGTATCACACCCGAGGCCCGGGAAAAGTCCGCCCACACTGCACCCCGTCCGTCGGCGCCGAGTAAAACGAACCTGCGTCCGGTAATTGTGCTGCGAGATTGTCTCAGACCAACAGGCCCGGACACCAACACGTGCAGTGGAAATTCCGGCACCGACCACCGGAGGGCGCTGGAGCTGGTTAACCCTCTCGACGCCGATGCGGCCCCACCGCCCCTGCCCCTGCCACTGGGACAAAGACGCCGGGTGCGCCCCTCGGAGAGGACACAATCTAACCTGGGAGCACGGGAGCCCCAGCCCGCCATCCCCACGGCTTCACCGCCCCAGGACTCCGAGAAATCGGCACCCCACCCCACACCAGTACAGATGGGCAGACAGACAAGGGGAGCCAGTACACAAGGACCCAGCAAGTCTTCCACCCCAGGGAACCACACAGCCCGAGAGCTGCAGGACAGTGGACATACAGGAGGACAGGTAAGCCCCACTTACAACAGCCAGGAGGGTCAAATAACAAGGCACCCTAACTCTAAACAGAAGAATGTAACTTGGGAACTAAGGCCCCTCAAACCTATACTAATTATAGGGGACTCTAACATTTCCAGGATCAAAAGATGCCCTAATAAGGGTGTTCAATTGGACAGCTTTCCGGGAGCCAAATTCATCCACGCCACTGCTATCCTGGAAAAGTTAGAGCCACAGTTAGAAACTGAGAAGGTTATCCTTTCCTTTGGAATAAACAACAGGTCACACAAACCAGCAACAGCGACTAAACAACTTCAGCAACTCCTGAGAATGGCCAGCATTAAATTCCCCAATGCCAGGATCTGGGTGCCAGAGTTAAACTTTAGCCACAGTCTAACAGAGGCAGAACAAGCAACCCTGGGCCAACTAAATGAGGTTATTAGAACTAAGAATTATATCCCTGCAATCCCAGCGAGGCAGTTTAAGGTAGACACAGACCACATCCATTGGACAGAGAACACAGCCCTGACCATAGTCAAGAAGTGGATGCAGTCTTTAAACTAGAGTGGAGACAAAGCCGAGAGAGGCAGGGTCCACGACTGGGAGAGACGGTCGTGAACCTCTCCCGTACATTCATCCCTACAGAAACCCAGCACAAGGTTCTGAACAGGGGCCTCACTTTTGTACCGACTGCAAAGCTCCATAAGGAGCAGATCGAGGGGGACATGGATAAGTTCTATAGGAGATTGGTACTGGTCGACTTTTTTGGGGAGTCAGAATGTAGCAAGACCCCTTTCACCCCTCCCTCAGACTGGATGCCCAAGAGGAGGTACAGGTCAGAAGCGGTCTTACAATTTGAGAGCACACTGGAGGAGATAATAGAGAGGGAGAGAGAAGTACAGGATAAACCCAATCTAACTAGGAAGGAGAGAGCAGCCCTGAAAGAATTGAGAGAAAATATGGATATTGTTATCAAACCAGCAGATAAAGGGAGCAGCATAGTTATCATGGACAAACAGCAATACCTATTTGAGGCACACAGACAATTAAACAACACGGAGCACTACACTAAACTAAGGGAACCTATATACTGGGAAACACACACAGAGATCAGGAACATTTTGCGAGAACTAGAGAGGACTAGATACCTCGGGAAGAAGCAAGTGGACTACCTGACAGGCATACAGCCACGAGCAAGGAAGTTCTATATCCTCCCCAAAATACACAAGAGCCCAGACTCATGGACCGTTCCGGGAAGAATACCACCCGGCAGGCCCATCGTGTCAGACTGCAGCAGTGAGTCATACAGGATAGCAGAGTACATTGATGCCTTCCTTAACCCACTATCGCAGAAACACTCCAGTTACATCAAGGACACGTACCACTTTGTCCGGATAGTCAATTCCATGTCAGTGCCCCCTGAGGCCATACTCTTCACCATGGACATTGAAAGCCTGTACACCAATATAGAAACCGACAGGGGTATAGAAGCAGTGAGGGATATCCTGCAGAAGAACCCCCAGCTAGAGAGACCAGACGAGGCCTTGGTGGAACTCCTTCACCTCAGCCTGACTAAAAATGACTTTGAATTCAATAATGAATTCTACTTACAAGTCAAGGGCACAGCGATGGGAAAGAAGTTTGCTCCAGCCTATGCCAATATATACATGGCAAAGTGGGAGGAAACAGTTTATCCAAAGTGTCCCAAAAAACCCATGTGTCTCTATAGATACCTGGATGACATCTGGGGAGTGTGGACTCACTCAGAGGTAGAATTGGGGGAATTTATTCAAATCCTAAACACTCATCATCCATCCATTAAGGTTAAGGCCACAACAAATAGGGAGAAAATTGACTTCCTGGACACTACGGTATTTAAACTAGCACCAGAAAACGGCAGCCAGAAACTAGCCACCAAAGTATTCTTTAAAACCACAGACACACACACCCTCCTACACACCGGGAGCCACCATCCCAAACACACCTTCAGGGGCATTGTCAAAGGACAGCTGACCCGGTTTCATCGCATTTGCACCAGGGCAGAGGACTTCCACCAAGCCACTACTATCCTCTTCTCTGCACTTAGACACAGAGGTTACAGCAGACGGAGGCTCAGACACATCAAATCTGACTTTTTAAAAAGTATCACAAATCCCCGACCACGAGACAACACAACACAGAAACTACCCTTGATAACAGGATACAGTGGGATGGCAGTGAACATCCACAAGACAGTCAAAACACAGTTTGAAAATCTACAGGAGGAAGTGGGGACACTGGGACAATACACCATAGTTTCAGCCTTCAAAAGGGGTAGAAACTTAAAAGACATACTAGTCAGTACCAAAGTACGAACAGCGCCAAACTGCGAGGTGGGAAACTGCAGGGCGTGCATATACATCAGAATTTCAAAAAGCATACACAACAGAGCTACAGGAAAGTGGGCTGAGATAGAGCAGAGGATAACTTGCGAACAAAAGAATGTAGTATATGCAATCCAGTGTAAGCAATGCCATATCATATACATAGGGGAGACAGGCAACAGCTTGAGAACCAGACTCACAGGACACCTCAGTAATATCACAAGAGGAAATCAAAACAGACCAGTTAGTAAGCACTTCCTAGAGCATGGAATGTACTCCTTAGCAATCCTGGGCCTGGAAACCAACATAAACTGGTCAAACCTCCAAAGAAAAAGAGCAGAGAGGAGATGGATCGAAAGACTACAGACACATTCCCCAAACGGCCTAAACGAGGCCTAAAAAACCAGGCCAGCAATATAAAATGTACTCACTGAAGGGCCAACACTGCACCCCGTAAATAATGTTTTTAAAACTTGAGAAAATTAGATAGGGAAGAAGGGGAAGATCCCCTTCAGTCACCCACCCTGAAACAAATTAAGACAGGGGACCATTAAATAGGAAAGGTTCGCCTTACTTTGGAAATAGAGCCTCACAACTAGGCCCCAGAAAAGAACCTAATTCCCCAAGTAGAGAGGAGTAAAATTAGAAATTATAACTCTACAGGAGATAACCACTAGGAAGAACAGACACGTAACGACCGGTTTAATCCAGACACAACACTTGCCCAAACGTCCTAGCTTACCCCAGGGGGAAGAATACATCCCCAGCACATGACCCTGCCCTGAAACCTAACATCTTCAGACCCCATAAACACAGATCCTCTTCTCGCCAGAGGGGCAAACTCACCCCACAACACCAGTTATACCTACGGTCGCCCAGCGGGCCCCCCTCAACCCTACCCCCCAACCTAATCCTAACATCCCGAGGACCACACACCCCAACTAAACCCTAACCCTAATTTCCAAGGGACTGGGCACCCCAACTAAACCGGACGGCACCCCAAATAACCCAAACCACACCACACTAAGGGGCTTATATAATAGCCCTCTGCCCTACCACTAAACCTAACACCTCCAACCCTGCTACACACCCCCATAAACCCAAACCCTCACCCCAGCAAGGGGCCAAATTCCCACTGCCGCATACTTGCATCCTGACCCCAGCCCTGACCCTAACCCTAATTTCCAAGGGATCGTGCACCCCAACTAAATCGGACAGCACCCCAAATAACCCAAACCACACCACACAAAAGGGCTTATATAATAATCCTTTGCCCTACCACTAAACCTAACACCTCCAACCCTGCCACACACCCCCACAAACCCAAACCCTCACCCCATCAAAGGGCCAGATTCACTCGGATCACCAGCAGTTAGCCTCCTATTTCAGCCCTCACATGGCCCTACCCTGAAACCTAACATCTTCACACCCCATAAACATGGGTCCTCTTCTCGCCAGGGGACTAAACTCACCCCACACCACCAGTTATACCTCCCGCTGCCCAGCAGGCCCCCCCCAACCCTACCCCCCAAACCTAATCCTATATTCCAGAGGACCACACACCCCAACTAAACCCTAACCCTAATTTCCAATGGACCGCGCACCCCAACTGAACCGGACAGCACCCCAAATAACCCAAACCACACCACACTAAGGGGCTTATATAATAGTCCTTTGCCCTACCACTAAACCTAACACCTCCAACCCTGCTACACACATACTTGCCTTCTAACCCCAGCCCTGGCCCTAACCCTAACCCTAATTACCAAGGGATCGGTCACCCCAACTAAACCAGACAGCACCCCAAATAACCCAAACCACACCACACTAAGGGGCTTATATAATAGTCCTTTGCCCTACCACTAAACCTAACACCTCCAACCCTGCTACACACCCCCATAAACCCAAACCCTCACCCCATCAAGGGGCCAAATTTACCCAGTATCACCAGCAGTTAGGCTCTGATTTCAGCCCTCCCCCCTACGGCAAGGGCAACCAAACACCCCCCCCCCCCCCGCAATACCATTTGCCATCCCACCCCACCGCCGTGAACACTCAACCCCCATTACCTAACTGTACCCCGGGGCATGTCCCTCCCCACACACCCCTCAATTAGCTACTGCACAGCCCCCAGATCACAGCACCCAGTCCCTATAAGAAAGTCCCCAAACCCAAAACACTATCCATAGGCAAGAACTCCACCATTTCAACTTAAACTCCAGAATGGAGGTTAAAGAGAAGGAAGATCCCAATAAAGGCAAGTCGGGGACCGAGATGATGACAACGTGGGCCAAAAACAAAGTGGCAGGGTGAAGTGATACTGCATCTCCAGTAAGAGATCCACAAACGCTAGAGGGATATTTTGCCCACTGCCCGCATACTCGCATCCTAACCCTAACCCTAACCCTAACCCTAACCCTAACCCTAACCCTAACCCTAACCCTAACCCTAACCCTAACCCTAACCCTAACCCTAACCCTAACCCTAACCCTAACCCTAACCCTCGGCACATCCCAGAGATCATGCCACACCCCCACAAACCCCAGGCACACCCCGACTAACCCTGGCCACTCCCCCACAAACCCGATTACCTTTGTCAGGAGGGGCAAGATCCAAGAAAGGCAAGTGTTGGACCTGGTTAATGAAGGCGTGGGCCAGATCAAAGTGGCAGGGTCGCGTGAAATTGAATCTCAAGTGAGGAGATCAAAAAGCACAAGAGGGCTGATTTGCCCACTGCCCGCATACTCTCAACCTAACCTAACAGTGACACGCTCTTCATTCTCCCGGTCGACAAAATGCCAAGAATAAAGCCCAGATGCCCAAACGGCGAGAGAGAACCAGAAAGTTAAACCCAAGCTGGGTCCACAGAAAACCAGTCACCACTAAACTCAGGTGCAGAGACACCGAATGCCCAGTAAACACTGTCAATTTAACCCATGCAATCCCAGGCATACAGATGCCGGGTAATGATGTTTAAAAACAACATTACCCTCATAGTTACATGCCTCTCATTATCCTGGTCCATGGGAAAACACAAGCCGAGCTTGATCAACTCCGGCTGGGTCATCTCGGGGAGGGTGTTTAATGATGAAAGACCCGAAACACCCCATGATCCGAGGATGCATTACTGATGATGTGTCCCAGTGCACACCCGGTCCATTGAACCAAGTGGTGTCGGACCATGATAATGAAAGGCATGGGCCAGATTCACCTAGCTTCACCACACAAGCCTAAGCCCAATAGCACCTCATACCTCACCACTCAAAACTCTGCAGCCTTACCTATCCCAGTCACACATATACATCCACCAGCCCAACACTCAAACCTAATCCTAAAGTCCAAGGGGGCACACACCCCCACAAACCCTCGGCACATCCCAGAGATCATGCCACACCCCCACAAACCCTAGGCACACCCCGACTAACCCTGGCCACTCCCCCACAAACCCGATTACCTTTGTCAGGAGGGGCAAGATCCAAGAAAGGCAAGTGTTGGACCTGGTTAATGAAGGCGTGGGCCAGATCAAAGTGGCAGGGTCGCGTGAAATTGAATCTCAAGTGAGGAGATCAAAAAGCACAAGAGGGCTGATTTGCCCACTGCCCGCATACTCTCAACCTAACCTAACAGTGACACGCTCTTCATTCTCCCGGTCGACAAAATGCCAAGAACAAAGCCCAGATGCCCAAACGGCAAGAGAGAACCAGAAAGTTAAACCCAAGCTGGGTCCACAGAAAACAAGCCACCACTAAACTCAGGTGCAGAGACACCGAATGCCCAGTAAACACTGTCAATTTAACCCATGCATCCCCAGGCATACAGATGCCAGGTAATGATGTTTAAAAACGTCATTACCCTCATAGTTACATGCCTCTCATTATCCTGGTCCATGGGAAAACACAAGCCGAGCTTGATCAACTCCGGCTGGGTCATCTCGGGGAGGGTGTTTAATGATGAAAGACCCGAAACACCCCATGATCCGAGGATGCATTACTGATGATGTGTGCCAGTGCACACCCGGTTCACTGAACCAAGTGGTGTCGGACCACGGTAATGAAAGGCATGGGCCAGATTCACCTGGCTTCACCACTAAGCCCCATAGAACCTCATACCTCACCACTCAAAACTCTGCAGCCTTACCTATCCCAGTCACACATATACATCCACCAGCCCAACACTCAAACCTAATCCTAAAGTCCAAGGGGGCACACACCCCCACAAACCCTCGGCACATCCCAGAGATCATGCCACACCCCCACAAACCCTAGGCACACCCCGACTAACCCTGGCCACTCCCCCACAAACCCGATTACCTTTGTCAGGAGGGGCAAGATCCAAGAAAGGCAAGTGTTGGACCTGGTTAATGAAGGCGTGGGCCAGATCAAAGTGGCAGGGTCGCGTGAAATTGAATCTCAAGTGAGGAGATCAAAAAGCACAAGAGGGTTGATTTGCCCACTGCCCGCATACTCTCAACCTAACCTAACAGTGACACGCTCTTCATTCTCCCGGTCGACAAAATGCCAAGAATAAAGCCCAGATGCCCAAACGGCGAGAGAGAACCAGAAAGTTAAACCCAAGCTGGGTCCACAGAAAACCAGTCACCACTAAACTCAGGTGCAGAGACACCGAATGCCCAGTAAACACTGTCAATTTAACCCATGCAATCCCAGGCATACAGATGCCAGGTAATGATGTTTAAAAACAACATTACCGTCATAGTTACATGCCTCTCATTATCCTGGTCCATGGGAAAACACAAGCCGAGCTTGATCAACTCCGGCTGGGTCATCTCGGGGAGGGTGTTTAATGATGAAAGACCCGAAACACCCCATGATCCGAGGATGCATTACTGATGATGTGTCCCAGTGCACACCCGGTCCATTGAACCAAGTGGTGACGGACCACGATAATGAAAGGCATGGGCCAGATTCACCTGGCTTCACCACTAAGCCCCATAGAACCTCATACCTCACCACTCAAAACTCTGCAGCCTTACCTATCCCAGTCACACATATACATCCACCAGCCCAACACTCAAACCTAATCCTAAAGTCCAAGGGGGCACACACCCCCACAAACCCTCGGCACATCCCAGAGATCATGCCACACCCCCACAAACCCTAGGCACACCCCGACTAACCCTGGCCACACCCCCACAAACCCGATTACCTTTGTCAGGAGGGGCAAGATCCAAGAAAGGCAAGTGTTGGACCTGGTTAATGAAGGCGTGGGCCAGATCAAAGTGGCAGGGTCGCGTGAAATTGAATCTCAAGTGAGGAGATCAAAAAGCACAAGAGGGTTGATTTGCCCACTGCCCGCATACTCTCAACCTAACCTAACAGTGACACGCTCTTCATTCTCCCGGTCGACAAAATGCCAAGAATAAAGCCCAGATGCCCAAACGGCGAGAGAGAACCAGAAAGTTAAACCCAAGCTGGGTCCACAGAAAACCAGTCACCACTAAACTCAGGTGCAGAGACACCGAATGCCCAGTAAACACTGTCAATTTAACCCATGCAATCCCAGGCATACAGATGCCAGGTAATGATGTTTAAAAACAACATTACCGTCATAGTTACATGCCTCTCATTATCCTGGTCCATGGGAAAACACAAGCCGAGCTTGATCAACTCCGGCTGGGTCATCTCGGGGAGGGTGTTTAATGATGAAAGACCCGAAACACCCCATGATCCGAGGATGCATTACTGATGATGTGTCCCAGTGCACACCCGGTCCATTGAACCAAGTGGTGACGGACCACGATAATGAAAGGCATGGGCCAGATTCACCTGGCTTCACCACTAAGCCCCATAGAACCTCATACCTCACCACTCAAAACTCTGCAGCCTTACCTATCCCAGTCACACATATACATCCACCAGCCCAACACTCAAACCTAATCCTAAAGTCCAAGGGGGCACACACCCCCACAAACCCTCGGCACATCCCAGAGATCATGCCACACCCCCACAAACCCTAGGCACACCCCGACTAACCCTGGCCACACCCCCACAAACCCGATTACCTTTGTCAGGAGGGGCAAGATCCAAGAAAGGCAAGTGTTGGACCTGGTTAATGAAGGCGTGGGCCAGATCAAAGTGGCAGGGTCGCGTGAAATTGAATCTCAAGTGAGGAGATCAAAAAGCACAAGAGGGTTGATTTGCCCACTGCCCGCATACTCTCAACCTAACCTAACAGTGACACGCTCTTCATTCTCCCGGTCGACAAAATGCCAAGAATAAAGCCCAGATGCCCAAACGGCGAGAGAGAACCAGAAAGTTAAACCCAAGCTGGGTCCACAGAAAACCAGTCACCACTAAACTCAGGTGCAGAGACACCGAATGCCCAGTAAACACTGTCAATTTAACCCATGCAATCCCAGGCATACAGATGCCAGGTAATGATGTTTAAAAACAACATTACCGTCATAGTTACATGCCTCTCATTATCCTGGTCCATGGGAAAACACAAGCCGAGCTTGATCAACTCCGGCTGGGTCATCTCGGGGAGGGTGTTTAATGATGAAAGACCCGAAACACCCCATGATCCGAGGATGCATTACTGATGATGTGTCCCAGTGCACACCCGGTCCATTGAACCAAGTGGTGACGGACCACGATAATGAAAGGCATGGGCCAGATTCACCTGGCTTCACCACTAAGCCCCATAGAACCTCATACCTCACCACTCAAAACTCTGCAGCCTTACCTATCCCAGTCACACATATACATCCACCAGCCCAACACTCAAACCTAATCCTAAAGTCCAAGGGGGCACACACCCCCACAAACCCTCGGCACATCCCAGAGATCATGCCACACCCCCACAAACCCTAGGCACACCCCGACTAACCCTGACCACACCCCCACAAACCCGATTACCTTTGTCAGGAGGGGCAAGATCCAAGAAAGGCAAGTGTTGGACCTGGTTAATGAAGGCGTGGGCCAGATCAAAGTGGCAGGGTCGCGTGAAATTGAATCTCAAGTGAGGAGATCAAAAAGCACAAGAGGGTTGATTTGCCCACTGCCCGCATACTCTCAACCTAACCTAACAGTGACACGCTCTTCATTCTCCCGGTCGACAAAATGCCAAGAATAAAGCCCAGATGCCCAAACGGCGAGAGAGAACCAGAAAGTTAAACCCAAGCTGGGTCCACAGAAAACCAGTCACCACTAAACTCAGGTGCAGAGACACCGAATGCCCAGTAAACACTGTCAATTTAACCCATGCAATCCCAGGCATACAGATGCCAGGTAATGATGTTTAAAAACAACATTACCGTCATAGTTACATGCCTCTCATTATCCTGGTCCATGGGAAAACACAAGCCGAGCTTGATCAACTCCGGCTGGGTCATCTCGGGGAGGGTGTTTAATGATGAAAGACCCGAAACACCCCATGATCCGAGGATGCATTACTGATGATGTGTCCCAGTGCACACCCGGTCCATTGAACCAAGTGGTGACGGACCACGATAATGAAAGGCATGGGCCAGATTCACCTGGCTTCACCACTAAGCCCCATAGAACCTCATACCTCACCACTCAAAACTCTGCAGCCTTACCTATCCCAGTCACACATATACATCCACCAGCCCAACACTCAAACCTAATCCTAAAGTCCAAGGGGGCACACACCCCCACAAACCCTCGGCACATCCCAGAGATCATGCCACACCCCCACAAACCCTAGGCACACCCCGACTAACCCTGGCCACACCCCCACAAACCCGATTACCTTTGTCAGGAGGGGCAAGATCCAAGAAAGGCAAGTGTTGGACCTGGTTAATGAAGGCGTGGGCCAGATCAAAGTGGCAGGGTCGCGTGAAATTGAATCTCAAGTGAGGAGATCAAAAAGCACAAGAGGGTTGATTTGCCCACTGCCCGCATACTCTCAACCTAACCTAACAGTGACACGCTCTTCATTCTCCCGGTCGACAAAATGCCAAGAATAAAGCCCAGATGCCCAAACGGCGAGAGAGAACCAGAAAGTTAAACCCAAGCTGGGTCCACAGAAAACCAGTCACCACTAAACTCAGGTGCAGAGACACCGAATGCCCAGTAAACACTGTCAATTTAACCCATGCAATCCCAGGCATACAGATGCCAGGTAATGATGTTTAAAAACAACATTACCGTCATAGTTACATGCCTCTCATTATCCTGGTCCATGGGAAAACACAAGCCGAGCTTGATCAACTCCGGCTGGGTCATCTCGGGGAGGGTGTTTAATGATGAAAGACCCGAAACACCCCATGATCCGAGGATGCATTACTGATGATGTGTCCCAGTGCACACCCGGTCCATTGAACCAAGTGGTGACGGACCACGATAATGAAAGGCATGGGCCAGATTCACCTGGCTTCACCACTAAGCCCCATAGAACCTCATACCTCACCACTCAAAACTCTGCAGCCTTACCTATCCCAGTCACACATATACATCCACCAGCCCAACACTCAAACCTAATCCTAAAGTCCAAGGGGGCACACACCCCCACAAACCCTCGGCACATCCCAGAGATCATGCCACACCCCCACAAACCCTAGGCACACCCCGACTAACCCTGGCCACACCCCCACAAACCCGATTACCTTTGTCAGGAGGGGCAAGATCCAAGAAAGGCAAGTGTTGGACCTGGTTAATGAAGGCGTGGGCCAGATCAAAGTGGCAGGGTCGCGTGAAATTGAATCTCAAGTGAGGAGATCAAAAAGCACAAGAGGGTTGATTTGCCCACTGCCCGCATACTCTCAACCTAACCTAACAGTGACACGCTCTTCATTCTCCCGGTCGACAAAATGCCAAGAATAAAGCCCAGATGCCCAAACGGCGAGAGAGAACCAGAAAGTTAAACCCAAGCTGGGTCCACAGAAAACCAGTCACCACTAAACTCAGGTGCAGAGACACCGAATGCCCAGTAAACACTGTCAATTTAACCCATGCAATCCCAGGCATACAGATGCCAGGTAATGATGTTTAAAAACAACATTACCGTCATAGTTACATGCCTCTCATTATCCTGGTCCATGGGAAAACACAAGCCGAGCTTGATCAACTCCGGCTGGGTCATCTCGGGGAGGGTGTTTAATGATGAAAGACCCGAAACACCCCATGATCCGAGGATGCATTACTGATGATGTGTCCCAGTGCACACCCGGTCCATTGAACCAAGTGGTGACGGACCACGATAATGAAAGGCATGGGCCAGATTCACCTGGCTTCACCACTAAGCCCCATAGAACCTCATACCTCACCACTCAAAACTCTGCAGCCTTACCTATCCCAGTCACACATATACATCCACCAGCCCAACACTCAAACCTAATCCTAAAGTCCAAGGGGGCACACACCCCCACAAACCCTCGGCACATCCCAGAGATCATGCCACACCCCCACAAACCCTAGGCACACCCCGACTAACCCTGGCCACACCCCCACAAACCCGATTACCTTTGTCAGGAGGGGCAAGATCCAAGAAAGGCAAGTGTTGGACCTGGTTAATGAAGGCGTGGGCCAGATCAAAGTGGCAGGGTCGCGTGAAATTGAATCTCAAGTGAGGAGATCAAAAAGCACAAGAGGGCTGATTTGCCCACTGCCCGCATACTCTCAACCTAACCTAACAGTGACACGCTCTTCATTCTCCCGGTCGACAAAATGCCAACAAAAAAGCCCAGATGCCCAAAAGGCGAGAGAGAACCAGAAAGTTAAACCCAAGCTGGGTCCACAGAAAACCAGTCACCACTAAACTCAGGTGCAGAGACACCGAATGCCCAGTAAACACTGTCAATTTAACCCATGCAATCCCAGGCATACAGATGCCAGGTAATGATGTTTAAAAACAACATTACCATCATAGTTACATGTCTCTCATTATCCTGGTCCATGGGAAAACACAAGCCGAGCTTGATCAACTCCGGCTGGGTCATCTCGGGGAGGGTGTTTAATGATGAAAGACCCGAAACACCCCATGATCCGAGGATGCATTACTGATGATGTGTCCCAGTGCACACCCGGTCCATTGAACCAAGTGGTGTCGGACCACGATAATGAAAGGCATGGGCCAGATTCACCTGGCTTCACCACTCGAGCCTAAGTCCCATAGCACCTCATACCTCACCACTCAAAACTCTGCAGCCTTACCTCTCCCAGTCACACATATACATCCACCAGCCCAACACTCAAACCTAATCCTAAAGTCCAAGGGGGCACACACCCCCACAAACCCTCGGCACATCCCAGAGATCATGCCACACCCCCACAAACCCTAGGCACACCCCGACTAACCCTGGCCACTCCCCCACAAACCCGATTACCTTTGTCAGGAGGGGCAAGATCCAAGAAAGGCAAGTGTTGGACCTGGTTAATGAAGGCGTGGGCCAGATCAAAGTGGCAGGGTCGCGTGAAATTGAATCTCAAGTGAGGAGATCAAAAAGCACAAGAGGGCTGATTTGCCCACTGCCCGCATACTCTCAACCTAACCTAACAGTGACACGCTCTTCATTCTCCCGGTCGACAAAATGCCAACAAAAAAGCCCAGATGCCCAAAAGGCGAGAGAGAACCAGAAAGTTAAACCCAAGCTGGGTCCACAGAAAACCAGTCACCACTAAACTCAGGTGCAGAGACACCGAATGCCCAGTAAACACTGTCAATTTAACCCATGCAATCCCAGGCATACAGATGCCAGGTAATGATGTTTAAAAACAACATTACCATCATAGTTACATGTCTCTCATTATCCTGGTCCATGGGAAAACACAAGCCGAGCTTGATCAACTCCGGCTGGGTCATCTCGGGGAGGGTGTTTAATGATGAAAGACCCGAAACACCCCATGATCCGAGGATGCATTACTGATGATGTGTCCCAGTGCACACCCGGTCCATTGAACCAAGTGGTGTCGGACCACGATAATGAAAGGCATGGGCCAGATTCACCTGGCTTCACCACTCGAGCCTAAGTCCCATAGCACCTCATACCTCACCACTCAAAACTCTGCAGCCTTACCTCTCCCAGTCACACATATACATCCACCAGCCCAACACTCAAACCTAATCCTAAAGTCCAAGGGGGCACACACCCCCACAAACCCTCGGCACATCCCAGAGATCATGCCACACCCCCACAAACCCTAGGCACACCCCGACTAACCCTGGCCACTCCCCCACAAACCCGATTACCTTTGTCAGGAGGGGCAAGATCCAAGAAAGGCAAGTGTTGGACCTGGTTAATGAAGGCGTGGGCCAGATCAAAGTGGCAGGGTCGCGTGAAATTGAATCTCAAGTGAGGAGATCAAAAAGCACAAGAGGGCTGATTTGCCCACTGCCCGCATACTCTCAACCTAACCTAACAGTGACACGCTCTTCATTCTCCCGGTCGACAAAATGCCAACAAAAAAGCCCAGATGCCCAAAAGGCGAGAGAGAACCAGAAAGTTAAACCCAAGCTGGGTCCACAGAAAACCAGTCACCACTAAACTCAGGTGCAGAGACACCGAATGCCCAGTAAACACTGTCAATTTAACCCATGCAATCCCAGGCATACAGATGCCAGGTAATGATGTTTAAAAACAACATTACCATCATAGTTACATGTCTCTCATTATCCTGGTCCATGGGAAAACACAAGCCGAGCTTGATCAACTCCGGCTGGGTCATCTCGGGGAGGGTGTTTAATGATGAAAGACCCGAAACACCCCATGATCCGAGGATGCATTACTGATGATGTGTCCCAGTGCACACCCGGTCCATTGAACCAAGTGGTGTCGGACCACGATAATGAAAGGCATGGGCCAGATTCACCTGGCTTCACCACTCGAGCCTAAGTCCCATAGCACCTCATACCTCACCACTCAAAACTCTGCAGCCTTACCTCTCCCAGTCACACATATACATCCACCAGCCCAACACTCAAACCTAATCCTAAAGTCCAAGGGGGCACACACCCCCACAAACCCTCGGCACATCCCAGAGATCATGCCACACCCCCACAAACCCTAGGCACACCCCGACTAACCCTGGCCACTCCCCCACAAACCCGATTACCTTTGTCAGGAGGGGCAAGATCCAAGAAAGGCAAGTGTTGGACCTGGTTAATGAAGGCGTGGGCCAGATCAAAGTGGCAGGGTCGCGTGAAATTGAATCTCAAGTGAGGAGATCAAAAAGCACAAGAGGGCTGATTTGCCCACTGCCCGCATACTCTCAACCTAACCTAACAGTGACACGCTCTTCATTCTCCCGGTCGACAAAATGCCAACAAAAAAGCCCAGATGCCCAAAAGGCGAGAGAGAACCAGAAAGTTAAACCCAAGCTGGGTCCACAGAAAACCAGTCACCACTAAACTCAGGTGCAGAGACACCGAATGCCCAGTAAACACTGTCAATTTAACCCATGCAATCCCAGGCATACAGATGCCAGGTAATGATGTTTAAAAACAACATTACCATCATAGTTACATGTCTCTCATTATCCTGGTCCATGGGAAAACACAAGCCGAGCTTGATCAACTCCGGCTGGGTCATCTCGGGGAGGGTGTTTAATGATGAAAGACCCGAAACACCCCATGATCCGAGGATGCATTACTGATGATGTGTCCCAGTGCACACCCGGTCCATTGAACCAAGTGGTGTCGGACCACGATAATGAAAGGCATGGGCCAGATTCACCTGGCTTCACCACTCGAGCCTAAGTCCCATAGCACCTCATACCTCACCACTCAAAACTCTGCAGCCTTACCTCTCCCAGTCACACATATACATCCACCAGCCCAACACTCAAACCTAATCCTAAAGTCCAAGGGGGCACACACCCCCACAAACCCTCGGCACATCCCAGAGATCATGCCACACCCCCACAAACCCTAGGCACACCCCGACTAACCCTGGCCACTCCCCCACAAACCCGATTACCTTTGTCAGGAGGGGCAAGATCCAAGAAAGGCAAGTGTTGGACCTGGTTAATGAAGGCGTGGGCCAGATCAAAGTGGCAGGGTCGCGTGAAATTGAATCTCAAGTGAGGAGATCAAAAAGCACAAGAGGGCTGATTTGCCCACTGCCCGCATACTCTCAACCTAACCTAACAGTGACACGCTCTTCATTCTCCCGGTCGACAAAATGCCAACAAAAAAGCCCAGATGCCCAAAAGGCGAGAGAGAACCAGAAAGTTAAACCCAAGCTGGGTCCACAGAAAACCAGTCACCACTAAACTCAGGTGCAGAGACACCGAATGCCCAGTAAACACTGTCAATTTAACCCATGCAATCCCAGGCATACAGATGCCAGGTAATGATGTTTAAAAACAACATTACCATCATAGTTACATGTCTCTCATTATCCTGGTCCATGGGAAAACACAAGCCGAGCTTGATCAACTCCGGCTGGGTCATCTCGGGGAGGGTGTTTAATGATGAAAGACCCGAAACACCCCATGATCCGAGGATGCATTACTGATGATGTGTCCCAGTGCACACCCGGTCCATTGAACCAAGTGGTGTCGGACCACGATAATGAAAGGCATGGGCCAGATTCACCTGGCTTCACCACTCGAGCCTAAGTCCCATAGCACCTCATACCTCACCACTCAAAACTCTGCAGCCTTACCTCTCCCAGTCACACATATACATCCACCAGCCCAACACTCAAACCTAATCCTAAAGTCCAAGGGGGCACACACCCCCACAAACCCTCGGCACATCCCAGAGATCATGCCACACCCCCACAAACCCTAGGCACACCCCGACTAACCCTGGCCACTCCCCCACAAACCCGATTACCTTTGTCAGGAGGGGCAAGATCCAAGAAAGGCAAGTGTTGGACCTGGTTAATGAAGGCGTGGGCCAGATCAAAGTGGCAGGGTCGCGTGAAATTGAATCTCAAGTGAGGAGATCAAAAAGCACAAGAGGGCTGATTTGCCCACTGCCCGCATACTCTCAACCTAACCTAACAGTGACACGCTCTTCATTCTCCCGGTCGACAAAATGCCAACAAAAAAGCCCAGATGCCCAAAAGGCGAGAGAGAACCAGAAAGTTAAACCCAAGCTGGGTCCACAGAAAACCAGTCACCACTAAACTCAGGTGCAGAGACACCGAATGCCCAGTAAACACTGTCAATTTAACCCATGCAATCCCAGGCATACAGATGCCAGGTAATGATGTTTAAAAACAACATTACCATCATAGTTACATGTCTCTCATTATCCTGGTCCATGGGAAAACACAAGCCGAGCTTGATCAACTCCGGCTGGGTCATCTCGGGGAGGGTGTTTAATGATGAAAGACCCGAAACACCCCATGATCCGAGGATGCATTACTGATGATGTGTCCCAGTGCACACCCGGTCCATTGAACCAAGTGGTGTCGGACCACGATAATGAAAGGCATGGGCCAGATTCACCTGGCTTCACCACTCGAGCCTAAGTCCCATAGCACCTCATACCTCACCACTCAAAACTCTGCAGCCTTACCTCTCCCAGTCACACATATACATCCACCAGCCCAACACTCAAACCTAATCCTAAAGTCCAAGGGGGCACACACCCCCACAAACCCTCGGCACATCCCAGAGATCATGCCACACCCCCACAAACCCTAGGCACACCCCGACTAACCCTGGCCACTCCCCCACAAACCCGATTACCTTTGTCAGGAGGGGCAAGATCCAAGAAAGGCAAGTGTTGGACCTGGTTAATGAAGGCGTGGGCCAGATCAAAGTGGCAGGGTCGCGTGAAATTGAATCTCAAGTGAGGAGATCAAAAAGCACAAGAGGGCTGATTTGCCCACTGCCCGCATACTCTCAACCTAACCTAACAGTGACACGCTCTTCATTCTCCCGGTCGACAAAATGCCAACAAAAAAGCCCAGATGCCCAAAAGGCGAGAGAGAACCAGAAAGTTAAACCCAAGCTGGGTCCACAGAAAACCAGTCACCACTAAACTCAGGTGCAGAGACACCGAATGCCCAGTAAACACTGTCAATTTAACCCATGCAATCCCAGGCATACAGATGCCAGGTAATGATGTTTAAAAACAACATTACCATCATAGTTACATGTCTCTCATTATCCTGGTCCATGGGAAAACACAAGCCGAGCTTGATCAACTCCGGCTGGGTCATCTCGGGGAGGGTGTTTAATGATGAAAGACCCGAAACACCCCATGATCCGAGGATGCATTACTGATGATGTGTCCCAGTGCACACCCGGTCCATTGAACCAAGTGGTGTCGGACCACGATAATGAAAGGCATGGGCCAGATTCACCTGGCTTCACCACTCGAGCCTAAGTCCCATAGCACCTCATACCTCACCACTCAAAACTCTGCAGCCTTACCTCTCCCAGTCACACATATACATCCACCAGCCCAACACTCAAACCTAATCCTAAAGTCCAAGGGGGCACACACCCCCACAAACCCTCGGCACATCCCAGAGATCATGCCACACCCCCACAAACCCTAGGCACACCCCGACTAACCCTGGCCACTCCCCCACAAACCCGATTACCTTTGTCAGGAGGGGCAAGATCCAAGAAAGGCAAGTGTTGGACCTGGTTAATGAAGGCGTGGGCCAGATCAAAGTGGCAGGGTCGCGTGAAATTGAATCTCAAGTGAGGAGATCAAAAAGCACAAGAGGGCTGATTTGCCCACTGCCCGCATACTCTCAACCTAACCTAACAGTGACACGCTCTTCATTCTCCCGGTCGACAAAATGCCAACAAAAAAGCCCAGATGCCCAAAAGGCGAGAGAGAACCAGAAAGTTAAACCCAAGCTGGGTCCACAGAAAACCAGTCACCACTAAACTCAGGTGCAGAGACACCGAATGCCCAGTAAACACTGTCAATTTAACCCATGCAATCCCAGGCATACAGATGCCAGGTAATGATGTTTAAAAACAACATTACCATCATAGTTACATGTCTCTCATTATCCTGGTCCATGGGAAAACACAAGCCGAGCTTGATCAACTCCGGCTGGGTCATCTCGGGGAGGGTGTTTAATGATGAAAGACCCGAAACACCCCATGATCCGAGGATGCATTACTGATGATGTGTCCCAGTGCACACCCGGTCCATTGAACCAAGTGGTGTCGGACCACGATAATGAAAGGCATGGGCCAGATTCACCTGGCTTCACCACTCGAGCCTAAGTCCCATAGCACCTCATACCTCACCACTCAAAACTCTGCAGCCTTACCTCTCCCAGTCACACATATACATCCACCAGCCCAACACTCAAACCTAATCCTAAAGTCCAAGGGGGCACACACCCCCACAAACCCTCGGCACATCCCAGAGATCATGCCACACCCCCACAAACCCTAGGCACACCCCGACTAACCCTGGCCACTCCCCCACAAACCCGATTACCTTTGTCAGGAGGGGCAAGATCCAAGAAAGGCAAGTGTTGGACCTGGTTAATGAAGGCGTGGGCCAGATCAAAGTGGCAGGGTCGCGTGAAATTGAATCTCAAGTGAGGAGATCAAAAAGCACAAGAGGGCTGATTTGCCCACTGCCCGCATACTCTCAACCTAACCTAACAGTGACACGCTCTTCATTCTCCCGGTCGACAAAATGCCAACAAAAAAGCCCAGATGCCCAAAAGGCGAGAGAGAACCAGAAAGTTAAACCCAAGCTGGGTCCACAGAAAACCAGTCACCACTAAACTCAGGTGCAGAGACACCGAATGCCCAGTAAACACTGTCAATTTAACCCATGCAATCCCAGGCATACAGATGCCAGGTAATGATGTTTAAAAACAACATTACCATCATAGTTACATGTCTCTCATTATCCTGGTCCATGGGAAAACACAAGCCGAGCTTGATCAACTCCGGCTGGGTCATCTCGGGGAGGGTGTTTAATGATGAAAGACCCGAAACACCCCATGATCCGAGGATGCATTACTGATGATGTGTCCCAGTGCACACCCGGTCCATTGAACCAAGTGGTGTCGGACCACGATAATGAAAGGCATGGGCCAGATTCACCTGGCTTCACCACTCGAGCCTAAGTCCCATAGCACCTCATACCTCACCACTCAAAACTCTGCAGCCTTACCTCTCCCAGTCACACATATACATCCACCAGCCCAACACTCAAACCTAATCCTAAAGTCCAAGGGGGCACACACCCCCACAAACCCTCGGCACATCCCAGAGATCATGCCACACCCCCACAAACCCTAGGCACACCCCGACTAACCCTGGCCACTCCCCCACAAACCCGATTACCTTTGTCAGGAGGGGCAAGATCCAAGAAAGGCAAGTGTTGGACCTGGTTAATGAAGGCGTGGGCCAGATCAAAGTGGCAGGGTCGCGTGAAATTGAATCTCAAGTGAGGAGATCAAAAAGCACAAGAGGGCTGATTTGCCCACTGCCCGCATACTCTCAACCTAACCTAACAGTGACACGCTCTTCATTCTCCCGGTCGACAAAATGCCAAGAACAAAGCCCAGATGCCCAAACGGCAAGAGAGAACCAGAAAGTTAAACCCAAGCTGGGTCCACCGAAAACAAGCCACCACTAAACTCAGGTGCAGAGACACCGAATGCCCAGTAAACACTGTCAATTTAACCCATGCATCCCCAGGCATACAGATGCCAGGTAATGATGTTTAAAAACGTCATTACCCTCATAGTTACATGCCTCTCATTATCCTGGTCCATGGGAAAACACAAGCCGAGCTTGATCAACTCCGGCTGGGTCATCTCGGGGAGGGTGTTTAATGATGAAAGACCCGAAACACCCGATGATCCGAGGATGCATTACTGATGATGTGTCCCAGTGCACACCCGGTCCATTGAACCAAGTGGTGTCGGACCACGATAATGAAAGGCATGGGCCAGATTCACCTGGCTTCACCACTAAGCCCCATAGAACCTCATACCTCACCACTCAAAACTCTGCAGCCTTACCTATCCCAGTCACACATATACATCCACCAGCCCAACACTCAAACCTAATCCTAAAGTCCAAGGGGGCACACACCCCCACAAACCCTCGGCACATCCCAGAGATCATGCCACACCCCCACAAACCCTAGGCACACCCCGACTAACCCTGGCCACTCCCCCACAAACCCGATTACCTTTGTCAGGAGGGGCAAGATCCAAGAAAGGCAAGTGTTGGACCTGGTTAATGAAGGCGTGGGCCAGATCAAAGTGGCAGGGTCGCGTGAAATTGAATCTCAAGTGAGGAGATCAAAAAGCACAAGAGGGCTGATTTGCCCACTGCCCGCATACTCTCAACCTAACCCTAACCCTAACCCTAACCCTAACCCTAACCCTAACCCTAACCCTAACCCTAACCCTAACCCTAACCCTAACCCTAACCCTAACCCTAACCCTAACCCTAACCCTAACCCTAACCCTAACCCTAACCCTAACCCTAACCCTAACCCTAACCCTAACCCTAACCCTAACCCTAACCCTAACCCTAACCCTAACCCTAACCCTAACCCTAACCCTAACCCTAACCCTAACCCTAACCCTAACCCTAATGCAAGCCACCACTAAACTCAGGTGCAGAGACACCGAATGCCCAGTAAACACTGTCAATTTAACCCATGCATCCCCAGGCATACAGATGCCAGGTAATGATGTTTAAAAACGTCATTACCCTCATAGTTACATGCCTCTCATTATCCTGGTCCATGGGAAAACACAAGCCGAGCTTGATCAACTCCGGCTGGGTCAACTCGGGGAGGGTGTTTAATGATGAAAGACCCGAAACACCCCATGATCCGAGGATGCATTACTGATGATGTGTCCCAGTGCACACCCGGTCCATTGAACCAAGTGGTGTCGGACCACGATAATGAAAGGCATGGGCCAGATTCACCTGGCTTCACCACTAAGCCCCATAGCACCTCATACCTCACCACTCCAAACTCTGCAGCCTTACCTATCCCAGTCACACATATACATCCACCAGCCCAACACTCAAACCTAATCCTAAAGTCCAAGGGGGCACACACCCCCACAAACCCTCGGCACATCCCAGAGATCATGCCACACCCCCACAAACCCTAGGCACACCCCGACTAACCCTGGCCACTCCCCCACAAACCCGATTACCTTTGTCAGGAGGGGCAAGATCCAAGAAAGGCAAGTGTTGGACCTGGTTAATGAAGGCGTGGGCCAGATCAAAGTGGCAGGGTCGCGTGAAATTGAATCTCAAGTGAGGAGATCAAAAAGCACAAGAGGGCTGATTTGCCCACTGCCCGCATACTCTCAACCTAACCCTAACCCTAACCCTAACCCTAACCCTAACCCTAACCCTAACCCTAACCCTAACCCTAACCCTAACCCTAACCCTAACCCTAACCCTAACCCTAACCCTAACCCTAACCCCTAACCCCTAACCCTAACCCTAACCCTAACCCTAACCCTAACCCTAACCCTAACCCTAACCCTAACCCTAACCCTAACCCTAACCCTAACCCTAACCCTAACCCTAACCCTAACCCTAACCCTAACCCTAACCCTAACCCTAACCCTAACCCTAACCCTAACCCTAACCCTAACCCTAACCCTAACCCTAACCCTAACCCTAACCCTAACCCTAACCCTAACCCTAACCCTAACCCTAACCCTAATGCGAGGGCTGATTTGCCCACTGCCCGCATACTCTCAACCTAACCTAACAGTGACACGCTCTTCATTCTCCCGGTCGACAAAATGCCAAGAATAAAGCCCAGATGCCCAAAAGGCGAGAGAGAACCAGAAAGTTAAACCCAAGCTGGGTCCACAGAAAACCAGTCACCACTAAACTCAGGTGCAGAGACACCGAATGCCCAGTAAACACTGTCAATTTAACCCATGCAATCCCAGGCATACAGATGCCAGGTAATGATGTTTAAAAACAACATTACCATCATAGTTACATGCCTCTCATTATCCTGGTCCATGGGAAAACACAAGCCGAGCTTGATCAACTCCGGCTGGGTCATCTCGGGGAGGGTGTTTAATGATGAAAGACCCGAAACACCCGATGATCCGAGGATGCATTACTGATGATGTGTCCCAGTGCACACCCGGTCCATTGAACCAAGTGGTGTCGGACCACGATAATGAAAGGCATGGGCCAGATTCAGCTGGCTTCACCACACGAGCCTATGCGCCATAGCACCTCATACCTCACCACTCAAAACTCTGCAGCCTTACCTATCCCCGTCACACATATACATCCACCAGCCCAACACTCAAACCTAATCCTAAAGTCCAAGGGGGCACACACCCCCACAAACCCTCGGCACATCCCAGAGATCATGCCACACCCCCACAAACCCTAGGCACACCCCGACTAACCCTGGCCACTCCCCCACAAACCCGATTACCTTTGTCAGGAGGGGCAAGATCCAAGAAAGGCAAGTGTTGGACCTGGTTAATGAAGGCGTGGGCCAGATCAAAGTGGCAGGGTTGCGTGAAATTGAATCTCAAGTGAGGAGATCAAAAAGCACAAGAGGGCTGATTTGCCCACTGCCCGCATACTCTCAACCTAACCTAACAGTGACACGCTCTTCATTCTCCCGGTCGACAAAATGCCAAGAATAAAGCCCAGATGCCCAAAAGGCGAGAGAGAACCAGAAAGTTAAACCCAAGCTGGGTCCACAGAAAACCAGTCACCACTAAACTCAGGTGCAGAGACACCGAATGCCCAGTAAACACTGTCAATTTAACCCATGCAATCCCAGGCATACAGATGCCAGGTAATGATGTTTAAAAACAACATTACCATCATAGTTACATGCCTCTCATTATCCTGGTCCATGGGAAAACACAAGCCGAGCTTGATCAACTCCGGCTGGGTCATCTCGGGGAGGGTGTTTAATGATGAAAGACCCGAAACACCCGATGATCCGAGGATGCATTACTGATGATGTGTCCCAGTGCACACCCGGTCCATTGAACCAAGTGGTGTCGGACCACGATAATGAAAGGCATGGGCCAGATTCAGCTGGCTTCACCACACGAGCCTATGCGCCATAGCACCTCATACCTCACCACTCAAAACTCTGCAGCCTTACCTATCCCCGTCACACATATACATCCACCAGCCCAACACTCAAACCTAATCCTAAAGTCCAAGGGGGCACACACCCCCACAAACCCTCGGCACATCCCACAGATCATGCCACACCCCCACAAACCCTAGGCACACCCCGATTAACCCTGGCCACTCCCCCACAAACCCGATTACCTTTGTCAGGAGGGGCAAGATCCAAGAAAGGCAAGTGTTGGACCTGGTTAATGAAGGCGTGGGCCAGATCAAAGTGGCAGGGTCGCGTGAAATTGAATCTCAAGTGAGGAGATCAAAAAGCACAAGAGGGCTGATTTGCCCACTGCCCGCATACTCTCAACCTAACCTAACAGTGACACGCTCTTCATTCTCCCGGTCGACAAAATGCCAAGAACAAAGCCCAGATGCCCAAACGGCAAGAGAGAACCAGAAAGTTAAACCCAAGCTGGGTCCACAGAAAACAAGCCACCACTAAACTCAGGTGCAGAGACACCGAATGCCCAGTAAACACTGTCAATTTAACCCATTCATCCCCAGGCATACAGATGCTAGGTAATGATGTTTAAAAACGTCATTACCCTCATAGTTACATGCCTCTCATTATCCTGGTCCATGGGAAAACACAAGCCGAGCTTGATCAACTCCGGCTGGGTCATCTCGGGGAGGGTGTTTAATGATGAAAGACCCGAAACACCCCATGATCCGAGGATGCATTACTGATGATGTGTCCCAGTGCACACCCGGTCCATTGAACCAAGTGGTGTCGGACCACGATAATGAAAGGCATGGGCCAGATTCACCTGGCTTCACCACTAAGCCCCATAGAACCTCATACCTCACCACTCAAAACTCTGCAGCCTTACCTATCCCCGTCACACATATACATCCACCAGCCCAACACTCAAACCTAATCCTAAAGTCCAAGGGGGCACACACCCCCACAAACCCTCGGCACATCCCACAGATCATGCCACACCCCCACAAACCCTAGGCACACCCCGATTAACCCTGGCCACTCCCCCACAAACCCGATTACCTTTGTCAGGAGGGGCAAGATCCAAGAAAGGCAAGTGTTGGACCTGGTTAATGAAGGCGTGGGCCAGATCAAAGTGGCAGGGTCGCGTGAAATTGAATCTCAAGTGAGGAGATCAAAAAGCACAAGAGGGCTGATTTGCCCACTGCCCGCATACTCTCAACCTAACCTAACAGTGACACGCTCTTCATTCTCCCGGTCGACAAAATGCCAAGAACAAAGCCCAGATGCCCAAACGGCAAGAGAGAACCAGAAAGTTAAACCCAAGCTGGGTCCACAGAAAACAAGCCACCACTAAACTCAGGTGCAGAGACACCGAATGCCCAGTAAACACTGTCAATTTAACCCATTCATCCCCAGGCATACAGATGCTAGGTAATGATGTTTAAAAACGTCATTACCCTCATAGTTACATGCCTCTCATTATCCTGGTCCATGGGAAAACACAAGCCGAGCTTGATCAACTCCGGCTGGGTCATCTCGGGGAGGGTGTTTAATGATGAAAGACCCGAAACACCCCATGATCCGAGGATGCATTACTGATGATGTGTCCCAGTGCACACCCGGTCCATTGAACCAAGTGGTGTCGGACCACGATAATGAAAGGCATGGGCCAGATTCACCTGGCTTCACCACTAAGCCCCATAGAACCTCATACCTCACCACTCAAAACTCTGCAGCCTTACCTATCCCCGTCACACATATACATCCACCAGCCCAACACTCAAACCTAATCCTAAAGTCCAAGGGGGCACACACCCCCACAAACCCTCGGCACATCCCACAGATCATGCCACACCCCCACAAACCCTAGGCACACCCCGATTAACCCTGGCCACTCCCCCACAAACCCGATTACCTTTGTCAGGAGGGGCAAGATCCAAGAAAGGCAAGTGTTGGACCTGGTTAATGAAGGCGTGGGCCAGATCAAAGTGGCAGGGTCGCGTGAAATTGAATCTCAAGTGAGGAGATCAAAAAGCACAAGAGGGCTGATTTGCCCACTGCCCGCATACTCTCAACCTAACCTAACAGTGACACGCTCTTCATTCTCCCGGTCGACAAAATGCCAAGAACAAAGCCCAGATGCCCAAACGGCAAGAGAGAACCAGAAAGTTAAACCCAAGCTGGGTCCACAGAAAACAAGCCACCACTAAACTCAGGTGCAGAGACACCGAATGCCCAGTAAACACTGTCAATTTAACCCATTCATCCCCAGGCATACAGATGCTAGGTAATGATGTTTAAAAACGTCATTACCCTCATAGTTACATGCCTCTCATTATCCTGGTCCATGGGAAAACACAAGCCGAGCTTGATCAACTCCGGCTGGGTCATCTCGGGGAGGGTGTTTAATGATGAAAGACCCGAAACACCCCATGATCCGAGGATGCATTACTGATGATGTGTCCCAGTGCACACCCGGTCCATTGAACCAAGTGGTGTCGGACCACGATAATGAAAGGCATGGGCCAGATTCACCTGGCTTCACCACTAAGCCCCATAGAACCTCATACCTCACCACTCAAAACTCTGCAGCCTTACCTATCCCCGTCACACATATACATCCACCAGCCCAACACTCAAACCTAATCCTAAAGTCCAAGGGGGCACACACCCCCACAAACCCTCGGCACATCCCACAGATCATGCCACACCCCCACAAACCCTAGGCACACCCCGATTAACCCTGGCCACTCCCCCACAAACCCGATTACCTTTGTCAGGAGGGGCAAGATCCAAGAAAGGCAAGTGTTGGACCTGGTTAATGAAGGCGTGGGCCAGATCAAAGTGGCAGGGTCGCGTGAAATTGAATCTCAAGTGAGGAGATCAAAAAGCACAAGAGGGCTGATTTGCCCACTGCCCGCATACTCTCAACCTAACCTAACAGTGACACGCTCTTCATTCTCCCGGTCGACAAAATGCCAGGAATAAAGCCCAGATGCCCAAACGGCGAGAGAGAACCAGAAAGTTAAACCCAAGCTGGGTCCACAGAAAACCAGTCACCACTAAACTCAGGTGCAGAGACACCGAATGCCCAGTAAACACTGTCAATTTAACCCATGCAATCCCAGGCATACAGATACCAGGTAATGATGTTTAAAAACAACATTACCATCATAGTTACATGTCTCTCATTATCCTGGTCCATGGGAAAACACAAGCCGAGCTTGATCAACTCCGGCTGGGTCATCTCGGGGAGGGTGTTTAATGATGAAAGACCCGAAACACCCCATGATCCGAGGATGCATTACTGATGATGTGTCCCAGTGCACACCCGGTCCATTGAACCAAGGGGTGTCGGACCATGATAATGAAAGGCATGGGCCAGATTCACCTGGCTTCACCACATGAGCCTATGCGCCACAGCACCTCATACCTCACCACTCCAAACTCTGCAACCTTACCTATCCCAGTCACACATATACATCCACCAGCCCAACACTCAAACCTAATCCTAAAGTCCAAGGGGGCACACACCCCCACAAACCCTCGGCACATCCCAGAGATCATTCCACACCCCCACAAACCCTAGGCACACCCCGACTAACCCTGGCCACTCCCCCACAAACCCGATTACCTTTGTCAGGATGGGGCAAGATCCAAGAAAGGCAAGTGTTGGACCTGGTTAATGAAGGCGTGGGCCAGATCAAAGTGGCAGGGTTGCGTGAAATTGAATCTCAAGTGAGGAGATCAAAAAGCACAAGAGGGCTGATTTGCCCACTGCCCGCATACTCTCAACCTAACCCTCAAACCTAATCCTAAAGTCCAAGGGGGCACACACCCCCACAAACCCTCGGCACATCCCAGAGATCATGCCACACCCCCACAAACCCTAGGCACACCCCGACTAACCCTGGCCACTCCCCCACAAACCCGATTACCTTTGCCAGGAGGGGCAAGATCCAAGAAAGGCAAGTGTTGGACCTGGTTAATGAAGGCGTGGGCCAGATCAAAGTGGCAGGGTCACGTGAAATTGAATCTCAAGTGAGGAGATCAAAAAGCACAAGAGGGCTGATTTGCCCACTGCCCGCATACTCTCAACCTAACCTAACAGTGACACGCTCTTCATTCTCCCGGTCGACAAAATGCCAGGAATAAAGCCCAGATGCCCAAACGGCGAGAGAGAACCAGAAAGTTAAACCCAAGCTGGGTCCACAGAAAACCAGTCACCACTAAACTCAGGTGCAGAGACACCGAATGCCCAGTAAACACTGTCAATTTAACCCATGCAATCCCAGGCATACAGATACCAGGTAATGATGTTTAAAAACAACATTACCATCATAGTTACATGTCTCTCATTATCCTGGTCCATGGGAAAACACAAGCCGAGCTTGATCAACTCCGGCTGGGTCATCTCGGGGAGGGTGTTTAATGATGAAAGACCCGAAACACCCCATGATCCGAGGATGCATTACTGATGATGTGTCCCAGTGCACACCCGGTCCATTGAACCAAGGGGTGTCGGACCATGATAATGAAAGGCATGGGCCAGATTCACCTGGCTTCACCACATGAGCCTATGCGCCACAGCACCTCATACCTCACCACTCCAAACTCTGCAACCTTACCTATCCCAGTCACACATATACATCCACCAGCCCAACACTCAAACCTAATCCTAAAGTCCAAGGGGGCACACACCCCCACAAACCCTCGGCACATCCCAGAGATCATTCCACACCCCCACAAACCCTAGGCACACCCCGACTAACCCTGGCCACTCCCCCACAAACCCGATTACCTTTGTCAGGATGGGGCAAGATCCAAGAAAGGCAAGTGTTGGACCTGGTTAATGAAGGCGTGGGCCAGATCAAAGTGGCAGGGTTGCGTGAAATTGAATCTCAAGTGAGGAGATCAAAAAGCACAAGAGGGCTGATTTGCCCACTGCCCGCATACTCTCAACCTAACCCTCAAACCTAATCCTAAAGTCCAAGGGGGCACACACCCCCACAAACCCTCGGCACATCCCAGAGATCATGCCACACCCCCACAAACCCTAGGCACACCCCGACTAACCCTGGCCACTCCCCCACAAACCCGATTACCTTTGCCAGGAGGGGCAAGATCCAAGAAAGGCAAGTGTTGGACCTGGTTAATGAAGGCGTGGGCCAGATCAAAGTGGCAGGGTCACGTGAAATTGAATCTCAAGTGAGGAGATCAAAAAGCACAAGAGGGCTGATTTGCCCACTGCCCGCATACTCTCAACCTAACCTAACAGTGACACGCTCTTCATTCTCCCGGTCGACAAAATGCCAGGAATAAAGCCCAGATGCCCAAACGGCGAGAGAGAACCAGAAAGTTAAACCCAAGCTGGGTCCACAGAAAACCAGTCACCACTAAACTCAGGTGCAGAGACACCGAATGCCCAGTAAACACTGTCAATTTAACCCATGCAATCCCAGGCATACAGATACCAGGTAATGATGTTTAAAAACAACATTACCATCATAGTTACATGTCTCTCATTATCCTGGTCCATGGGAAAACACAAGCCGAGCTTGATCAACTCCGGCTGGGTCATCTCGGGGAGGGTGTTTAATGATGAAAGACCCGAAACACCCCATGATCCGAGGATGCATTACTGATGATGTGTCCCAGTGCACACCCGGTCCATTGAACCAAGGGGTGTCGGACCATGATAATGAAAGGCATGGGCCAGATTCACCTGGCTTCACCACATGAGCCTATGCGCCACAGCACCTCATACCTCACCACTCCAAACTCTGCAACCTTACCTATCCCAGTCACACATATACATCCACCAGCCCAACACTCAAACCTAATCCTAAAGTCCAAGGGGGCACACACCCCCACAAACCCTCGGCACATCCCAGAGATCATTCCACACCCCCACAAACCCTAGGCACACCCCGACTAACCCTGGCCACTCCCCCACAAACCCGATTACCTTTGTCAGGATGGGGCAAGATCCAAGAAAGGCAAGTGTTGGACCTGGTTAATGAAGGCGTGGGCCAGATCAAAGTGGCAGGGTTGCGTGAAATTGAATCTCAAGTGAGGAGATCAAAAAGCACAAGAGGGCTGATTTGCCCACTGCCCGCATACTCTCAACCTAACCCTCAAACCTAATCCTAAAGTCCAAGGGGGCACACACCCCCACAAACCCTCGGCACATCCCAGAGATCATGCCACACCCCCACAAACCCTAGGCACACCCCGACTAACCCTGGCCACTCCCCCACAAACCCGATTACCTTTGTCAGGAGGGGCAAGATCCAAGAAAGGCAAGTGTTGGACCTGGTTAATGAAGGCGTGGGCCAGATCAAAGTGGCAGGGTTGCGTGAAATTGAATCTCAAGTGAGGAGATCAAAAAGCACAAGAGGGCTGATTTGCCCACTGCCCGCATACTCTCAACCTAACCTAACAGTGACACGCTCTTCATTCTCCCGGTCGACAAAATGCCAAGAATAAAGCCCAGATGCCCAAAAGGCGAGAGAGAACCAGAAAGTTAAACCCAAGCTGGGTCCACAGAAAACCAGTCACCACTAAACTCAGGTGCAGAGACACCGAATGCCCAGTAAACACTGTCAATTTAACCCATGCAATCCCAGGCATACAGATGCCAGGTAATGATGTTTAAAAACAACATTACCATCATAGTTACATGCCTCTCATTATCCTGGTCCATGGGAAAACACAAGCCGAGCTTGATCAACTCCGGCTGGGTCATCTCGGGGAGGGTGTTTAATGATGAAAGACCCGAAACACCCGATGATCCGAGGATGCATTACTGATGATGTGTCCCAGTGCACACCCGGTCCATTGAACCAAGTGGTGTCGGACCACGATAATGAAAGGCATGGGCCAGATTCAGCTGGCTTCACCACACGAGCCTATGCGCCATAGCACCTCATACCTCACCACTCAAAACTCTGCAGCCTTACCTATCCCCGTCACACATATACATCCACCAGCCCAACACTCAAACCTAATCCTAAAGTCCAAGGGGGCACACACCCCCACAAACCCTCGGCACATCCCAGAGATCATGCCACACCCCCACAAACCCTAGGCACACCCCGACTAACCCTGGCCACTCCCCCACAAACCCGATTACCTTTGTCAGGAGGGGCAAGATCCAAGAAAGGCAAGTGTTGGACCTGGTTAATGAAGGCGTGGGCCAGATCAAAGTGGCAGGGTTGCGTGAAATTGAATCTCAAGTGAGGAGATCAAAAAGCACAAGAGGGCTGATTTGCCCACTGCCCGCATACTCTCAACCTAACCTAACAGTGACACGCTCTTCATTCTCCCGGTCGACAAAATGCCAAGAATAAAGCCCAGATGCCCAAAAGGCGAGAGAGAACCAGAAAGTTAAACCCAAGCTGGGTCCACAGAAAACCAGTCACCACTAAACTCAGGTGCAGAGACACCGAATGCCCAGTAAACACTGTCAATTTAACCCATGCAATCCCAGGCATACAGATGCCAGGTAATGATGTTTAAAAACAACATTACCATCATAGTTACATGCCTCTCATTATCCTGGTCCATGGGAAAACACAAGCCGAGCTTGATCAACTCCGGCTGGGTCATCTCGGGGAGGGTGTTTAATGATGAAAGACCCGAAACACCCGATGATCCGAGGATGCATTACTGATGATGTGTCCCAGTGCACACCCGGTCCATTGAACCAAGTGGTGTCGGACCACGATAATGAAAGGCATGGGCCAGATTCAGCTGGCTTCACCACACGAGCCTATGCGCCATAGCACCTCATACCTCACCACTCAAAACTCTGCAGCCTTACCTATCCCCGTCACACATATACATCCACCAGCCCAACACTCAAACCTAATCCTAAAGTCCAAGGGGGCACACACCCCCACAAACCCTCGGCACATCCCAGAGATCATGCCACACCCCCACAAACCCTAGGCACACCCCGACTAACCCTGGCCACTCCCCCACAAACCCGATTACCTTTGTCAGGAGGGGCAAGATCCAAGAAAGGCAAGTGTTGGACCTGGTTAATGAAGGCGTGGGCCAGATCAAAGTGGCAGGGTTGCGTGAAATTGAATCTCAAGTGAGGAGATCAAAAAGCACAAGAGGGCTGATTTGCCCACTGCCCGCATACTCTCAACCTAACCTAACAGTGACACGCTCTTCATTCTCCCGGTCGACAAAATGCCAAGAATAAAGCCCAGATGCCCAAAAGGCGAGAGAGAACCAGAAAGTTAAACCCAAGCTGGGTCCACAGAAAACCAGTCACCACTAAACTCAGGTGCAGAGACACCGAATGCCCAGTAAACACTGTCAATTTAACCCATGCAATCCCAGGCATACAGATGCCAGGTAATGATGTTTAAAAACAACATTACCATCATAGTTACATGCCTCTCATTATCCTGGTCCATGGGAAAACACAAGCCGAGCTTGATCAACTCCGGCTGGGTCATCTCGGGGAGGGTGTTTAATGATGAAAGACCCGAAACACCCGATGATCCGAGGATGCATTACTGATGATGTGTCCCAGTGCACACCCGGTCCATTGAACCAAGTGGTGTCGGACCACGATAATGAAAGGCATGGGCCAGATTCAGCTGGCTTCACCACACGAGCCTATGCGCCATAGCACCTCATACCTCACCACTCAAAACTCTGCAGCCTTACCTATCCCCGTCACACATATACATCCACCAGCCCAACACTCAAACCTAATCCTAAAGTCCAAGGGGGCACACACCCCCACAAACCCTCGGCACATCCCAGAGATCATGCCACACCCCCACAAACCCTAGGCACACCCCGACTAACCCTGGCCACTCCCCCACAAACCCGATTACCTTTGTCAGGAGGGGCAAGATCCAAGAAAGGCAAGTGTTGGACCTGGTTAATGAAGGCGTGGGCCAGATCAAAGTGGCAGGGTTGCGTGAAATTGAATCTCAAGTGAGGAGATCAAAAAGCACAAGAGGGCTGATTTGCCCACTGCCCGCATACTCTCAACCTAACCTAACAGTGACACGCTCTTCATTCTCCCGGTCGACAAAATGCCAAGAATAAAGCCCAGATGCCCAAAAGGCGAGAGAGAACCAGAAAGTTAAACCCAAGCTGGGTCCACAGAAAACCAGTCACCACTAAACTCAGGTGCAGAGACACCGAATGCCCAGTAAACACTGTCAATTTAACCCATGCAATCCCAGGCATACAGATGCCAGGTAATGATGTTTAAAAACAACATTACCATCATAGTTACATGCCTCTCATTATCCTGGTCCATGGGAAAACACAAGCCGAGCTTGATCAACTCCGGCTGGGTCATCTCGGGGAGGGTGTTTAATGATGAAAGACCCGAAACACCCGATGATCCGAGGATGCATTACTGATGATGTGTCCCAGTGCACACCCGGTCCATTGAACCAAGTGGTGTCGGACCACGATAATGAAAGGCATGGGCCAGATTCAGCTGGCTTCACCACACGAGCCTATGCGCCATAGCACCTCATACCTCACCACTCAAAACTCTGCAGCCTTACCTATCCCCGTCACACATATACATCCACCAGCCCAACACTCAAACCTAATCCTAAAGTCCAAGGGGGCACACACCCCCACAAACCCTCGGCACATCCCAGAGATCATGCCACACCCCCACAAACCCTAGGCACACCCCGACTAACCCTGGCCACTCCCCCACAAACCCGATTACCTTTGTCAGGAGGGGCAAGATCCAAGAAAGGCAAGTGTTGGACCTGGTTAATGAAGGCGTGGGCCAGATCAAAGTGGCAGGGTTGCGTGAAATTGAATCTCAAGTGAGGAGATCAAAAAGCACAAGAGGGCTGATTTGCCCACTGCCCGCATACTCTCAACCTAACCCTAACCCTAATGCGCCATAGCACCTCATACCTCACCACTCAAAACTCTGCAGCCTTACCTATCCCAGTCACACATATACATCCACCAGCCCAACACTCAAACCTAATCCTAAAGTCCAAGGGGGCACACACCCCCACAAACCCTCAGCATTCCCAATGATCATGCCACACCCCCACAAACCCTAGGCACACCCCGACTAACCCTGGCCACACCCCCACAAACCCGATTACCTTTGTCAGGAGGGGCAAGATCCAAGAAAGGCAAGTGTTGGACCTGGTTAATGAAGGCGTGGGCCAGATCAAAGTGGCAGGGTCGCGTGAAATTGAATCTCAAGTGAGGAGATCAAAAAGCACAAGAGGGCTGATTTGCCCACTGCCCGCATACTCTCAACCTAACCTAACAGTGACACGCTCTTCATTCTCCCGGTCGACAAAATGCCAAGAACAAAGCCCAGATGCCCAAACGGCAAGAGAGAACCAGAAAGTTAAACCCAAGCTGGGTCCACAGAAAACAAGCCACCACTAAACTCAGGTGCAGAGACACCGAATGCCCAGTAAACACTGTCAATTTAACCCATGCATCCCCAGGCATACAGATGCCAGGTAATGATGTTTAAAAACGTCATTACCCTCATAGTTACATGCCTCTCATTATCCTGGTCCATGGGAAAACACAAGCCGAGCTTGATCAACTCCGGCTGGGTCATCTCGGGGAGGGTGTTTAATGATGAAAGACCCGAAACACCCCATGATCCGAGGATGCATTACTGATGATGTGTCCCAGTGCACACCCGGTCCATTGAACCAAGTGGTGTCGGACCACGATAATGAAAGGCATGGGCCAGATTCACCTGGCTTCACCACACGAGCCTATGCGCCATAGCACCTCATACCTCACCACTCAAAACTCTGCAGCCTTACCTATCCCAGTCACACATATACATCCACCAGCCCAACACTCAAACCTAATCCTAAAGTCCAAGGGGGCACACACCCCCACAAACCCTCAGCATTCCCAATGATCATGCCACACCCCCACAAACCCTAGGCACACCCCGACTAACCCTGGCCACACCCCCACAAACCCGATTACCTTTGTCAGGAGGGGCAAGATCCAAGAAAGGCAAGTGTTGGACCTGGTTAATGAAGGCGTGGGCCAGATCAAAGTGGCAGGGTCGCGTGAAATTGAATCTCAAGTGAGGAGATCAAAAAGCACAAGAGGGCTGATTTGCCCACTGCCCGCATACTCTCAACCTAACCTAACAGTGACACGCTCTTCATTCTCCCGGTCGACAAAATGCCAAGAACAAAGCCCAGATGCCCAAACGGCAAGAGAGAACCAGAAAGTTAAACCCAAGCTGGGTCCACAGAAAACAAGCCACCACTAAACTCAGGTGCAGAGACACCGAATGCCCAGTAAACACTGTCAATTTAACCCATGCATCCCCAGGCATACAGATGCCAGGTAATGATGTTTAAAAACGTCATTACCCTCATAGTTACATGCCTCTCATTATCCTGGTCCATGGGAAAACACAAGCCGAGCTTGATCAACTCCGGCTGGGTCATCTCGGGGAGGGTGTTTAATGATGAAAGACCCGAAACACCCCATGATCCGAGGATGCATTACTGATGATGTGTCCCAGTGCACACCCGGTCCATTGAACCAAGTGGTGTCGGACCACGATAATGAAAGGCATGGGCCAGATTCACCTGGCTTCACCACACGAGCCTATGCGCCATAGCACCTCATACCTCACCACTCAAAACTCTGCAGCCTTACCTATCCCAGTCACACATATACATCCACCAGCCCAACACTCAAACCTAATCCTAAAGTCCAAGGGGGCACACACCCCCACAAACCCTCAGCATTCCCAATGATCATGCCACACCCCCACAAACCCTAGGCACACCCCGACTAACCCTGGCCACACCCCCACAAACCCGATTACCTTTGTCAGGAGGGGCAAGATCCAAGAAAGGCAAGTGTTGGACCTGGTTAATGAAGGCGTGGGCCAGATCAAAGTGGCAGGGTCGCGTGAAATTGAATCTCAAGTGAGGAGATCAAAAAGCACAAGAGGGCTGATTTGCCCACTGCCCGCATACTCTCAACCTAACCTAACAGTGACACGCTCTTCATTCTCCCGGTCGACAAAATGCCAAGAACAAAGCCCAGATGCCCAAACGGCAAGAGAGAACCAGAAAGTTAAACCCAAGCTGGGTCCACAGAAAACAAGCCACCACTAAACTCAGGTGCAGAGACACCGAATGCCCAGTAAACACTGTCAATTTAACCCATGCATCCCCAGGCATACAGATGCCAGGTAATGATGTTTAAAAACGTCATTACCCTCATAGTTACATGCCTCTCATTATCCTGGTCCATGGGAAAACACAAGCCGAGCTTGATCAACTCCGGCTGGGTCATCTCGGGGAGGGTGTTTAATGATGAAAGACCCGAAACACCCCATGATCCGAGGATGCATTACTGATGATGTGTCCCAGTGCACACCCGGTCCATTGAACCAAGTGGTGTCGGACCACGATAATGAAAGGCATGGGCCAGATTCACCTGGCTTCACCACACGAGCCTATGCGCCATAGCACCTCATACCTCACCACTCAAAACTCTGCAGCCTTACCTATCCCAGTCACACATATACATCCACCAGCCCAACACTCAAACCTAATCCTAAAGTCCAAGGGGGCACACACCCCCACAAACCCTCAGCATTCCCAATGATCATGCCACACCCCCACAAACCCTAGGCACACCCCGACTAACCCTGGCCACACCCCCACAAACCCGATTACCTTTGTCAGGAGGGGCAAGATCCAAGAAAGGCAAGTGTTGGACCTGGTTAATGAAGGCGTGGGCCAGATCAAAGTGGCAGGGTCGCGTGAAATTGAATCTCAAGTGAGGAGATCAAAAAGCACAAGAGGGCTGATTTGCCCACTGCCCGCATACTCTCAACCTAACCTAACAGTGACACGCTCTTCATTCTCCCGGTCGACAAAATGCCAAGAACAAAGCCCAGATGCCCAAACGGCAAGAGAGAACCAGAAAGTTAAACCCAAGCTGGGTCCACAGAAAACAAGCCACCACTAAACTCAGGTGCAGAGACACCGAATGCCCAGTAAACACTGTCAATTTAACCCATGCATCCCCAGGCATACAGATGCCAGGTAATGATGTTTAAAAACGTCATTACCCTCATAGTTACATGCCTCTCATTATCCTGGTCCATGGGAAAACACAAGCCGAGCTTGATCAACTCCGGCTGGGTCATCTCGGGGAGGGTGTTTAATGATGAAAGACCCGAAACACCCCATGATCCGAGGATGCATTACTGATGATGTGTCCCAGTGCACACCCGGTCCATTGAACCAAGTGGTGTCGGACCACGATAATGAAAGGCATGGGCCAGATTCACCTGGCTTCACCACACGAGCCTATGCGCCATAGCACCTCATACCTCACCACTCAAAACTCTGCAGCCTTACCTATCCCAGTCACACATATACATCCACCAGCCCAACACTCAAACCTAATCCTAAAGTCCAAGGGGGCACACACCCCCACAAACCCTCAGCATTCCCAATGATCATGCCACACCCCCACAAACCCTAGGCACACCCCGACTAACCCTGGCCACACCCCCACAAACCCGATTACCTTTGTCAGGAGGGGCAAGATCCAAGAAAGGCAAGTGTTGGACCTGGTTAATGAAGGCGTGGGCCAGATCAAAGTGGCAGGGTCGCGTGAAATTGAATCTCAAGTGAGGAGATCAAAAAGCACAAGAGGGCTGATTTGCCCACTGCCCGCATACTCTCAACCTAACCTAACAGTGACACGCTCTTCATTCTCCCGGTCGACAAAATGCCAAGAATAAAGCCCGGATGCCCAAACGGCGAGAGAGAACCAGAAAGTTAAACCCAAGCTGGGTCCACAGAAAACCAGTCACCACTAAACTCAGGTGCAGAGACACCGAATGCCCAGTAAACACTGTCAATTTAACCCATGCATCCCCAGGCATACAGATGCCAGGTAATGATGTTTAAAAACGTCATTACCCTCATAGTTACATGCCTCTCATTATCCTGGTCCATGGGAAAACACAAGCCGAGCTTGATCAACTCCGGCTGGGTCAACTCGGGGAGGGTGTTTAATGATGAAAGACCCGAAACACCCCATGATCCGAGGATGCATTACTGATGATGTGTCCCAGTGCACACCCGGTCCATTGAACCAAGTGGTGTCGGACCACGATAATGAAAGGCATGGGCCAGATTCACCTGGCTTCACCACTCGAGCCTAAGTCCCATAGCACCTCATACCTCACCACTCAAAACTCTGCAGCCTTACCTCTCCCAGTCACACATATACATCCACCAGCCCAACACTCAAACCTAATCCTAAAGTCCAAGGGGGCACACACCCCCACAAACCCTCGGCACATCCCAGAGATCATGCCACACCCCCACAAACCCTAGGCACACCCCGACTAACCCTGGCCACTCCCCCACAAACCCGATTACCTTTGTCAGGAGGGGCAAGATCCAAGAAAGGCAAGTGTTGGACCTGGTTAATGAAGGCGTGGGCCAGATCAAAGTGGCAGGGTCGCGTGAAATTGAATCTCAAGTGAGGAGATCAAAAAGCACAAGAGGGCTGATTTGCCCACTGCCCGCATACTCTCAACCTAACCTAACAGTGACACGCTCTTCATTCTCCCGGTCGACAAAATGCCAAGAATAAAGCCCGGATGCCCAAACGGCGAGAGAGAACCAGAAAGTTAAACCCAAGCTGGGTCCACAGAAAACCAGTCACCACTAAACTCAGGTGCAGAGACACCGAATGCCCAGTAAACACTGTCAATTTAACCCATGCATCCCCAGGCATACAGATGCCAGGTAATGATGTTTAAAAACGTCATTACCCTCATAGTTACATGCCTCTCATTATCCTGGTCCATGGGAAAACACAAGCCGAGCTTGATCAACTCCGGCTGGGTCAACTCGGGGAGGGTGTTTAATGATGAAAGACCCGAAACACCCCATGATCCGAGGATGCATTACTGATGATGTGTCCCAGTGCACACCCGGTCCATTGAACCAAGTGGTGTCGGACCACGATAATGAAAGGCATGGGCCAGATTCACCTGGCTTCACCACTCGAGCCTAAGTCCCATAGCACCTCATACCTCACCACTCAAAACTCTGCAGCCTTACCTCTCCCAGTCACACATATACATCCACCAGCCCAACACTCAAACCTAATCCTAAAGTCCAAGGGGGCACACACCCCCACAAACCCTCGGCACATCCCAGAGATCATGCCACACCCCCACAAACCCTAGGCACACCCCGACTAACCCTGGCCACTCCCCCACAAACCCGATTACCTTTGTCAGGAGGGGCAAGATCCAAGAAAGGCAAGTGTTGGACCTGGTTAATGAAGGCGTGGGCCAGATCAAAGTGGCAGGGTCGCGTGAAATTGAATCTCAAGTGAGGAGATCAAAAAGCACAAGAGGGCTGATTTGCCCACTGCCCGCATACTCTCAACCTAACCTAACAGTGACACGCTCTTCATTCTCCCGGTCGACAAAATGCCAAGAATAAAGCCCGGATGCCCAAACGGCGAGAGAGAACCAGAAAGTTAAACCCAAGCTGGGTCCACAGAAAACCAGTCACCACTAAACTCAGGTGCAGAGACACCGAATGCCCAGTAAACACTGTCAATTTAACCCATGCATCCCCAGGCATACAGATGCCAGGTAATGATGTTTAAAAACGTCATTACCCTCATAGTTACATGCCTCTCATTATCCTGGTCCATGGGAAAACACAAGCCGAGCTTGATCAACTCCGGCTGGGTCAACTCGGGGAGGGTGTTTAATGATGAAAGACCCGAAACACCCCATGATCCGAGGATGCATTACTGATGATGTGTCCCAGTGCACACCCGGTCCATTGAACCAAGTGGTGTCGGACCACGATAATGAAAGGCATGGGCCAGATTCACCTGGCTTCACCACTCGAGCCTAAGTCCCATAGCACCTCATACCTCACCACTCAAAACTCTGCAGCCTTACCTCTCCCAGTCACACATATACATCCACCAGCCCAACACTCAAACCTAATCCTAAAGTCCAAGGGGGCACACACCCCCACAAACCCTCGGCACATCCCAGAGATCATGCCACACCCCCACAAACCCTAGGCACACCCCGACTAACCCTGGCCACTCCCCCACAAACCCGATTACCTTTGTCAGGAGGGGCAAGATCCAAGAAAGGCAAGTGTTGGACCTGGTTAATGAAGGCGTGGGCCAGATCAAAGTGGCAGGGTCGCGTGAAATTGAATCTCAAGTGAGGAGATCAAAAAGCACAAGAGGGCTGATTTGCCCACTGCCCGCATACTCTCAACCTAACCTAACAGTGACACGCTCTTCATTCTCCCGGTCGACAAAATGCCAAGAATAAAGCCCGGATGCCCAAACGGCGAGAGAGAACCAGAAAGTTAAACCCAAGCTGGGTCCACAGAAAACCAGTCACCACTAAACTCAGGTGCAGAGACACCGAATGCCCAGTAAACACTGTCAATTTAACCCATGCATCCCCAGGCATACAGATGCCAGGTAATGATGTTTAAAAACGTCATTACCCTCATAGTTACATGCCTCTCATTATCCTGGTCCATGGGAAAACACAAGCCGAGCTTGATCAACTCCGGCTGGGTCAACTCGGGGAGGGTGTTTAATGATGAAAGACCCGAAACACCCCATGATCCGAGGATGCATTACTGATGATGTGTCCCAGTGCACACCCGGTCCATTGAACCAAGTGGTGTCGGACCACGATAATGAAAGGCATGGGCCAGATTCACCTGGCTTCACCACTCGAGCCTAAGTCCCATAGCACCTCATACCTCACCACTCAAAACTCTGCAGCCTTACCTCTCCCAGTCACACATATACATCCACCAGCCCAACACTCAAACCTAATCCTAAAGTCCAAGGGGGCACACACCCCCACAAACCCTCGGCACATCCCAGAGATCATGCCACACCCCCACAAACCCTAGGCACACCCCGACTAACCCTGGCCACTCCCCCACAAACCCGATTACCTTTGTCAGGAGGGGCAAGATCCAAGAAAGGCAAGTGTTGGACCTGGTTAATGAAGGCGTGGGCCAGATCAAAGTGGCAGGGTCGCGTGAAATTGAATCTCAAGTGAGGAGATCAAAAAGCACAAGAGGGCTGATTTGCCCACTGCCCGCATACTCTCAACCTAACCTAACAGTGACACGCTCTTCATTCTCCCGGTCGACAAAATGCCAAGAATAAAGCCCGGATGCCCAAACGGCGAGAGAGAACCAGAAAGTTAAACCCAAGCTGGGTCCACAGAAAACCAGTCACCACTAAACTCAGGTGCAGAGACACCGAATGCCCAGTAAACACTGTCAATTTAACCCATGCATCCCCAGGCATACAGATGCCAGGTAATGATGTTTAAAAACGTCATTACCCTCATAGTTACATGCCTCTCATTATCCTGGTCCATGGGAAAACACAAGCCGAGCTTGATCAACTCCGGCTGGGTCAACTCGGGGAGGGTGTTTAATGATGAAAGACCCGAAACACCCCATGATCCGAGGATGCATTACTGATGATGTGTCCCAGTGCACACCCGGTCCATTGAACCAAGTGGTGTCGGACCACGATAATGAAAGGCATGGGCCAGATTCACCTGGCTTCACCACTCGAGCCTAAGTCCCATAGCACCTCATACCTCACCACTCAAAACTCTGCAGCCTTACCTCTCCCAGTCACACATATACATCCACCAGCCCAACACTCAAACCTAATCCTAAAGTCCAAGGGGGCACACACCCCCACAAACCCTCGGCACATCCCAGAGATCATGCCACACCCCCACAAACCCTAGGCACACCCCGACTAACCCTGGCCACTCCCCCACAAACCCGATTACCTTTGTCAGGAGGGGCAAGATCCAAGAAAGGCAAGTGTTGGACCTGGTTAATGAAGGCGTGGGCCAGATCAAAGTGGCAGGGTCGCGTGAAATTGAATCTCAAGTGAGGAGATCAAAAAGCACAAGAGGGCTGATTTGCCCACTGCCCGCATACTCTCAACCTAACCTAACAGTGACACGCTCTTCATTCTCCCGGTCGACAAAATGCCAAGAATAAAGCCCGGATGCCCAAACGGCGAGAGAGAACCAGAAAGTTAAACCCAAGCTGGGTCCACAGAAAACCAGTCACCACTAAACTCAGGTGCAGAGACACCGAATGCCCAGTAAACACTGTCAATTTAACCCATGCATCCCCAGGCATACAGATGCCAGGTAATGATGTTTAAAAACGTCATTACCCTCATAGTTACATGCCTCTCATTATCCTGGTCCATGGGAAAACACAAGCCGAGCTTGATCAACTCCGGCTGGGTCAACTCGGGGAGGGTGTTTAATGATGAAAGACCCGAAACACCCCATGATCCGAGGATGCATTACTGATGATGTGTCCCAGTGCACACCCGGTCCATTGAACCAAGTGGTGTCGGACCACGATAATGAAAGGCATGGGCCAGATTCACCTGGCTTCACCACTCGAGCCTAAGTCCCATAGCACCTCATACCTCACCACTCAAAACTCTGCAGCCTTACCTCTCCCAGTCACACATATACATCCACCAGCCCAACACTCAAACCTAATCCTAAAGTCCAAGGGGGCACACACCCCCACAAACCCTCGGCACATCCCAGAGATCATACCACACCCCCACAAACCCTAGGCACACCCCGACTAACCCTGGCCACTCCCCCACAAACCCGATTACCTTTGTCAGGAGGGGCAAGATCCAAGAAAGGCAAGTGTTGGACCTGGTTAATGAAGGCGTGGGCCAGATCAAAGTGGCAGGGTCGCGTGAAATTGAATCTCAAGTGAGGAGATCAAAAAGCACAAGAGGGCTGATTTGCCCACTGCCCGCATACTCTCAACCTAACCCCCACAAACCCTCGGCACATCCCAGAGATCATGCCACACCCCCACAAACCCTAGGCACACCCCGACTAACCCTGGCCACTCCCCCACAAACCCGATTACCTTTGTCAGGAGGGGCAAGATCCAAGAAAGGCAAGTGTTGGACCTGGTTAATGAAGGCGTGGGCCAGATCAAAGTGGCAGGGTCGCGTGAAATTGAATCTCAAGTGAGGAGATCAAAAAGCACAAGAGGGCTGATTTGCCCACTGCCCGCATACTCTCAACCTAACCTAACAGTGACACGCTCTTCATTCTCCCGGTCGACAAAATGCCAAGAACAAAGCCCAGATGCCCAAACGGCAAGAGAGAACCAGAAAGTTAATCCCAAGCTGGGTCCACAGAAAACAAGTCACCACTAAACTCAGGTGCAGAGACACCGAATGCCCAGTAAACACTGTCAATTTAACCCATGCATCCCCAGGCATACAGATGCCAGGTAATGATGTTTAAAAACGTCATTACCCTCATAGTTACATGCCTCTCATTATCCTGGTCCATGGGAAAACACAAGCCGAGCTTGATCAACTCCGGCTGGGTCATCTCGGGGAGGGTGTTTAATGATGAAAGACCCGAAACACCCGATGATCCGAGGATGCATTACTGATGATGTGTCCCAGTGCACACCCGGTCCATTGAACCAAGTGGTGTCGGACCACGATAATGAAAGGCATGGGCCAGATTCACCTGGCTTCACCACTAAGCCCCATAGAACCTCATACCTCACCACTCAAAACTCTGCAGCCTTACCTATCCCAGTCACACATATACATCCACCAGCCCAACACTCAAACCTAATCCTAAAGTCCAAGGGGGCACACACCCCCACAAACCCTCGGCACATCCCAGAGATCATGCCACACCCCCACAAACCCTAGGCACACCCCGACTAACCCTGGCCACTCCCCCACAAACCCGATTACCTTTGTCAGGAGGGGCAAGATCCAAGAAAGGCAAGTGTTGGACCTGGTTAATGAAGGCGTGGGCCAGATCAAAGTGGCAGGGTCGCGTGAAATTGAATCTCAAGTGAGGAGATCAAAAAGCACAAGAGGGCTGATTTGCCCACTGCCCGCATACTCTCAACCTAACCTAACAGTGACACGCTCTTCATTCTCCCGGTCGACAAAATGCCAAGAACAAAGCCCAGATGCCCAAACGGCAAGAGAGAACCAGAAAGTTAATCCCAAGCTGGGTCCACAGAAAACAAGTCACCACTAAACTCAGGTGCAGAGACACCGAATGCCCAGTAAACACTGTCAATTTAACCCATGCATCCCCAGGCATACAGATGCCAGGTAATGATGTTTAAAAACGTCATTACCCTCATAGTTACATGCCTCTCATTATCCTGGTCCATGGGAAAACACAAGCCGAGCTTGATCAACTCCGGCTGGGTCATCTCGGGGAGGGTGTTTAATGATGAAAGACCCGAAACACCCGATGATCCGAGGATGCATTACTGATGATGTGTCCCAGTGCACACCCGGTCCATTGAACCAAGTGGTGTCGGACCACGATAATGAAAGGCATGGGCCAGATTCACCTGGCTTCACCACTAAGCCCCATAGAACCTCATACCTCACCACTCAAAACTCTGCAGCCTTACCTATCCCAGTCACACATATACATCCACCAGCCCAACACTCAAACCTAATCCTAAAGTCCAAGGGGGCACACACCCCCACAAACCCTCGGCACATCCCAGAGATCATGCCACACCCCCACAAACCCTAGGCACACCCCGACTAACCCTGGCCACTCCCCCACAAACCCGATTACCTTTGTCAGGAGGGGCAAGATCCAAGAAAGGCAAGTGTTGGACCTGGTTAATGAAGGCGTGGGCCAGATCAAAGTGGCAGGGTCGCGTGAAATTGAATCTCAAGTGAGGAGATCAAAAAGCACAAGAGGGCTGATTTGCCCACTGCCCGCATACTCTCAACCTAACCTAACAGTGACACGCTCTTCATTCTCCCGGTCGACAAAATGCCAAGAACAAAGCCCAGATGCCCAAACGGCAAGAGAGAACCAGAAAGTTAATCCCAAGCTGGGTCCACAGAAAACAAGTCACCACTAAACTCAGGTGCAGAGACACCGAATGCCCAGTAAACACTGTCAATTTAACCCATGCATCCCCAGGCATACAGATGCCAGGTAATGATGTTTAAAAACGTCATTACCCTCATAGTTACATGCCTCTCATTATCCTGGTCCATGGGAAAACACAAGCCGAGCTTGATCAACTCCGGCTGGGTCATCTCGGGGAGGGTGTTTAATGATGCAACTCCGGCTGGGTCATCTCGGGGAGGGTGTTTAATGATGAAAGACCCGAAACACCCGATGATCCGAGGATGCATTACTGATGATGTGTCCCAGTGCACACCCGGTCCATTGGACCAAGTGGTGTCGGACCACGATAATGAAAGGCATGGGCCAGATTCACCTAGCTTCACCACACAAGCCAAAGCCCAATAGCACCTCATACATCACCACTCCAAACTCTGCAGCCTTACCTATCCCAGTCACACATATACATCCACCAGCCCAACACTCAAACCTAATCCTAAAGTCCAAGGGGGCACACACCCCCACAAACCCTCGGCACATCCCAGTGATCATGCCACACTCCCACAAACCCTAGGCACACCCCGACTAACCCTGGCCACACCCCCACAAACCCAATTACCTTTGTCAGGAGGGGCAAGATCCAAGAAAGGCAAGTGTTGGACCTGGTTAATGAAGGCGTGGGCCAGATCAAAGTGGCAGGGTCGCGTGAAATTGAATCTCAAGTGAGGAGATCAAAAAGCACAAGAGGGCTGATTTGCCCACTGCCCGCATACTCTCAACCTAACCCTAACCCTAACCCTAACCCTAACCCTAACCCTAACCCTAACCCTAACCCTAACCCTAACCCTAACCCTAACCCTAACCCAAGGGGGCACACACCCCCACAAACCCTCGGCACATCCCAGAGATCATGCCACACCCCCACAAACCCTAGGCACACCCCGACTAACCCTGGCCACTCCCCCACAAACCCGATTACCTTTGTCAGGAGGGGCAAGATCCAAGAAAGGCAAGTGTTGGACCTGGTTAATGAAGGCGTGGGCCAGATCAAAGTGGCAGGGTCGCGTGAAATTGAATCTCAAGTGAGGAGATCAAAAAGCACAAGAGGGCTGATTTGCCCACTGCCCGCATACTCTCAACCTAACCTAACAGTGACACGCTCTTCATTCTCCCGGTCGACAAAATGCCAAGAACAAAGCCCAGATGCCCAAACGGCAAGAGAGAACCAGAAAGTTAAACCCAAGCTGGGTCCACCGAAAACAAGCCACCACTAAACTCAGGTGCAGAGACACCGAATGCCCAGTAAACACTGTCAATTTAACCCATGCATCCCCAGGCATACAGATGCCAGGTAATGATGTTTAAAAACGTCATTACCCTCATAGTTACATGCCTCTCATTATCCTGGTCCATGGGAAAACACAAGCCGAGCTTGATCAACTCCGGCTGGGTCATCTCGGGGAGGGTGTTTAATGATGAAAGACCCGAAACACCCGATGATCCGAGGATGCATTACTGATGATGTGTCCCAGTGCACACCCGGTCCATTGAACCAAGTGGTGTCGGACCACGATAATGAAAGGCATGGGCCAGATTCACCTGGCTTCACCACTAAGCCCCATAGAACCTCATACCTCACCACTCAAAACTCTGCAGCCTTACCTATCCCAGTCACACATATACATCCACCAGCCCAACACTCAAACCTAATCCTAAAGTCCAAGGGGGCACACACCCCCACAAACCCTCGGCACATCCCAGAGATCATGCCACACCCCCACAAACCCTAGGCACACCCCGACTAACCCTGGCCACTCCCCCACAAACCCGATTACCTTTGTCAGGAGGGGCAAGATCCAAGAAAGGCAAGTGTTGGACCTGGTTAATGAAGGCGTGGGCCAGATCAAAGTGGCAGGGTCGCGTGAAATTGAATCTCAAGTGAGGAGATCAAAAAGCACAAGAGGGCTGATTTGCCCACTGCCCGCATACTCTCAACCTAACCCTAACCCTAACCCTAACCCTAACCCTAACCCTAACCCTAACCCTAATGCGAGGCCTAAAAAACCAGGCCAGCAATATAAAATGTACTCACTGAAGGGCCAACACTGCACCCCGTAAATAAGGTTTTAAAAATTGAGAAAATTAGATAGGGAAGAAGGGGAAGATCCCCTTCAGTCACCCACCCTGAAACAAATTAAGACAGGGGACCATTAAATAGGAAAGGTTCGCCTTACTTTGGAAATAGAGCCTCACAACTAGGCCCCAGAAAAGAACCTAATTCCCCAAGTAGAGAGGAGTAAAATTAGAAATTATAACTCTACAGGAGATAACCACTAGGAAGAACAGACACGTAACGACCGGTTTAATCCAGACACAACACTTGCCCAAACGTCCTAGCTTACCCCAGGGGGAAGAATACATCCCCAGCACATGACCCTGCCCTGAAACCTAACATCTTCAGACCCCATAAACACAGATCCTCTTCTCGCCAGAGGGGCAAACTCACCCCACAACACCAGTTATACCTACGGTCGCCCAGCGGGCCCCCCTCAACCCTACCCCCCAACCTGAACCTAACATCTTCAGACCCCATAAACACAGATCCTCTTCTCGCCAGAGGGGCAAACTCACCCCACAACACCAGTTATACCTACGGTCGCCCAGCGGGCCCCCCTCAACCCTACCCCCCAACCTAATCCTAACATCCCGAGGACCACACACCCCAACTAAACCCTAACCCTAATTTCCAAGGGACTGGGCACCCCAACTAAACCGGACGGCACCCCAAATAACCCAAACCACACCACACTAAGGGGCTTATATAATAGCCCTCTGCCCTACCACTAAACCTAACACCTCCAACCCTGCTACACACCCCCATAAACCCAAACCCTCACCCCAGCAAGGGCCCAAATTCCCACTGCCGCATACTTGCATCCTGACCCCAGCCCTGACCCTAACCCTAATTTCCAAGGGATCGTGCACCCCAACTAAACCGGACAGCACCCCAAATAACCCAAACCACACCACACAAAAGGGCTTATATAATAATCCTTTGCCCTACCACTAAACCTAACACCTCCAACCCTGCCACACACCCCCACAAACCCAAACCCTCACCCCATCAAAGGGCCAGATTCACTCGGATCACCAGCAGTTAGCCTCCTATTTCAGCCCTCACATGGCCCTACCCTGAAACCTAACATCTTCACACCCCATAAACATGGGTCCTCTTCTCGCCAGAGGACTAAACTCACCCCACACCACCAGTTATACCTCCCGCTGCCCAGCAGGCCCCCCCCAACCCTACCCCCCAAACCTAATCCTATATTCCAGAGGACCACACACCCCAACTAAACCCTAACCCTAACCCTAATTTCCAATGGACCGCGCACCCCAACTAAACCGGACAGCACCCCAAATAACCCAAACCACACCACACTAAGGGGCTTATATAATAGTCCTTTGCCCTACCACTAAACCTTACACCTCCAACCCTGCTACACACATACTTGCCTTCTAACCCCAGCCCTGGCCCTAACCCTAACCCTAATTTCCAAGGGATCGGTCACCCCAACTAAACCAGACAGCACCCCAAATAACCCAAACCACACCACACTAAGGGGCTTATATAATAGTCCTTTGCCCTACCACTAAACCTAACACCTCCAACCCTGCTACACACCCCCATAAACCCAAACCCTCACCCCATCAAGGGGCCAAATTTACCCAGTATCACCAGCAGTTAGGCTCCGATTTCAGCCCTCCCCCCTACGGCAAGGGCTACCAAACACCCCCCCCCCCGCAATACCATTTGCCATCCCACCCCACCGCCGTGAACACTCAACCCCCATTGCCTAACTGTACCCCGGGGCATGTCCCTCCCCACACACCCCTCAATTAGCTACTGCACAGCCCCCAGATCACAGCACCCAGTCCCTATAAGAAAGTCCCCAAACCCAAAACACTATCCATAGGCAAGAACTCCACCATTTCAACTTAAACTCCAGAATGGAGGTTAAAGAGAAGGAAGATCCCAATAAAGGCAAGTCGGGGACCGAGATGATGACAACGTGGGCCAAAAACAAAGTGGCAGGGTGAAGTGATACTGCATCTCCAGTAAGAGATCCACAAACGCTAGAGGGATATTCTGCCCACTGCCCGCATACTCGCATCCTAACCCTAACCCTAACCCTAACCCTAACTCAAACCTAATCCTAAAGTCCAAGGGGGCACACACCCCCACAAACCCTCGGCACATCCCAGAGATCATGCCACACCCCCACAAACCCTAGGCACACCCCGACTAACCCTGGCCACTCCCCCACAAACCCGATTACCTTTGTCAGGAGGGGCAAGATCCAAGAAAGGCAAGTGTTGGACCTGGTTAATGAAGGCGTGGGCCAGATCAAAGTGGCAGGGTCGCGTGAAATTGAATCTCAAGTGAGGAGATCAAAAAGCACAAGAGGGCTGATTTGCCCACTGCCCGCATACTCTCAACCTAACCTAACAGTGACACGCTCTTCATTCTCCCGGTCGACAAAATGCCAAGAACAAAGCCCAGATGCCCAAACGGCAAGAGAGAACCAGAAAGTTAAACCCAAGCTGGGTCCACCGAAAACAAGCCACCACTAAACTCAGGTGCAGAGACACCGAATGCCCAGTAAACACTGTCAATTTAACCCATGCAATCCCAGGCATACAGATGCCAGGTAATGATGTTTAAAAACAACATTACCATCATAGTTACATGCCTCTCATTATCGTGGTCCATGGGAAAACACAAGCCGAGCTTGATCAACTCCGGCTGGGTCATCTCGGGGAGGGTGTTTAATGATGAAAGACCCGAAACACCCCATGATCCGAGGATGCATTACTGATGATGTGTCCCAGTGCACACCCGGTCCATTGAACCAAGTGGGGTCGGACCACGATAATGAAAGGCATGGGCCAGATTCACCTGGCTTCACCACTAAGCCCCATAGAACCTCATACCTCACCACTCAAAACTCTGCAGCCTTACCTATCCCCGTCACACATATACATCCACCAGCCCAACACTCAAACCTAATCCTAAAGTCCAAGGGGGCACACACCCCCACAAACCCTCGGCACATCCCACAGATCATGCCACACCCCCACAAACCCTAGGCACACCCCGATTAACCCTGGCCACTCCCCCACAAACCCGATTACCTTTGTCAGGAGGGGCAAGATCCAAGAAAGGCAAGTGTTGGACCTGGTTAATGAAGGCGTGGGCCAGATCAAAGTGGCAGGGTCGCGTGAAATTGAATCTCAAGTGAGGAGATCAAAAAGCACAAGAGGGCTGATTTGCCCACTGCCCGCATACTCTCAACCTAACCTAACAGTGACACGCTCTTCATTCTCCCGGTCGACAAAATGCCAAGAACAAAGCCCAGATGCCCAAACGGCAAGAGAGAACCAGAAAGTTAAACCCAAGCTGGGTCCACAGAAAACCAGTCACCACTCAACTCAGGTGCAGAGACACCGAATGCCCAGTAAACACTGTCAATTTAACCCATGCAATCCCAGGCATACAGATGCCAGGTAATGATGTTTAAAAACAACATTACCATCATAGTTACATGCCTCTCATTATCGTGGTCCATGGGAAAACACAAGCCGAGCTTGATCAACTCCGGCTGGGTCATCTCGGGGAGGGTGTTTAATGATGAAAGACCCGAAACACCCCATGATCCGAGGATGCATTACTGATGATGTGTCCCAGTGCACACCCGGTCCATTGAACCAAGTGGTGTCGGACCACGATAATGAAAGGCATGGGCCAGATTCACCTGGCTTCACCACTAAGCCCCATAGAACCTCATACCTCACCACTCAAAACTCTGCAGCCTTACCTATCCCCGTCACACATATACATCCACCAGCCCAACACTCAAACCTAATCCTAAAGTCCAAGGGGGCACACACCCCCACAAACCCTCGGCACATCCCACAGATCATGCCACACCCCCACAAACCCTAGGCACACCCCGATTAACCCTGGCCACTCCCCCACAAACCCGATTACCTTTGTCAGGAGGGGCAAGATCCAAGAAAGGCAAGTGTTGGACCTGGTTAATGAAGGCGTGGGCCAGATCAAAGTGGCAGGGTCGCGTGAAATTGAATCTCAAGTGAGGAGATCAAAAAGCACAAGAGGGCTGATTTGCCCACTGCCCGCATACTCTCAATCAAACCTAATCCTAAAGTCCAAGGGGGCACACACCCCCACAAACCCTCGGCACATCCCAGAGATCATGCCACACCCCCACAAACCCTAGGCACACCCCGACTAACCCTGGCCACTCCCCCACAAACCCGATTACCTTTGTCAGGAGGGGCAAGATCCAAGAAAGGCAAGTGTTGGACCTGGTTAATGAAGGCGTGGGCCAGATCAAAGTGGCAGGGTCGCGTGAAATTGAATCTCAAGTGAGGAGATCAAAAAGCACAAGAGGGCTGATTTGCCCACTGCCCGCATACTCTCAACCTAACCTAACAGTGACACGCTCTTCATTCTCCCGGTCGACAAAATGCCAAGAACAAAGCCCAGATGCCCAAACGGCAAGAGAGAACCAGAAAGTTAAACCCAAGCTGGGTCCACCGAAAACAAGCCACCACTAAACTCAGGTGCAGAGACACCGAATGCCCAGTAAACACTGTCAATTTAACCCATGCAATCCCAGGCATACAGATGCCAGGTAATGATGTTTAAAAACAACATTACCATCATAGTTACATGCCTCTCATTATCGTGGTCCATGGGAAAACACAAGCCGAGCTTGATCAACTCCGGCTGGGTCATCTCGGGGAGGGTGTTTAATGATGAAAGACCCGAAACACCCCATGATCCGAGGATGCATTACTGATGATGTGTCCCAGTGCACACCCGGTCCATTGAACCAAGTGGGGTCGGACCACGATAATGAAAGGCATGGGCCAGATTCACCTGGCTTCACCACTAAGCCCCATAGAACCTCATACCTCACCACTCAAAACTCTGCAGCCTTACCTATCCCCGTCACACATATACATCCACCAGCCCAACACTCAAACCTAATCCTAAAGTCCAAGGGGGCACACACCCCCACAAACCCTCGGCACATCCCACAGATCATGCCACACCCCCACAAACCCTAGGCACACCCCGATTAACCCTGGCCACTCCCCCACAAACCCGATTACCTTTGTCAGGAGGGGCAAGATCCAAGAAAGGCAAGTGTTGGACCTGGTTAATGAAGGCGTGGGCCAGATCAAAGTGGCAGGGTCGCGTGAAATTGAATCTCAAGTGAGGAGATCAAAAAGCACAAGAGGGCTGATTTGCCCACTGCCCGCATACTCTCAACCTAACCCTAACCCTAATGTTTAATGATGAAAGACCCGAAACACCCCATGATCCGAGGATGCATTACTGATGATGTGTCCCAGTGCACACCCGGTCCATTGAACCAAGTGGTGTCGGACCACGATAATGAAAGGCATGGGCCAGATTCACCTGGCTTCACCACTAAGCCCCATAGAACCTCATACCTCACCACTCAAAACTCTGCAGCCTTACCTATCCCCGTCACACATATACATCCACCAGCCCAACACTCAAACCTAATCCTAAAGTCCAAGGGGGCACACACCCCCACAAACCCTCGGCACATCCCACAGATCATGCCACACCCCCACAAACCCTAGGCACACCCCGATTAACCCTGGCCACTCCCCCACAAACCCGATTACCTTTGTCAGGAGGGGCAAGATCCAAGAAAGGCAAGTGTTGGACCTGGTTAATGAAGGCGTGGGCCAGATCAAAGTGGCAGGGTCGCGTGAAATTGAATCTCAAGTGAGGAGATCAAAAAGCACAAGAGGGCTGATTTGCCCACTGCCCGCATACTCTCAACCTAACCTAACAGTGACACGCTCTTCATTCTCCCGGTCGACAAAATGCCAAGAACAAAGCCCAGATGCCCAAACGGCAAGAGAGAACCAGAAAGTTAAACCCAAGCTGGGTCCACCGAAAACAAGCCACCACTAAACTCAGGTGCAGAGACACCGAATGCCCAGTAAACACTGTCAATTTAACCCATGCAATCCCAGGCATACAGATGCCAGGTAATGATGTTTAAAAACAACATTACCATCATAGTTACATGCCTCTCATTATCGTGGTCCATGGGAAAACACAAGCCGAGCTTGATCAACTCCGGCTGGGTCATCTCGGGGAGGGTGTTTAATGATGAAAGACCCGAAACACCCCATGATCCGAGGATGCATTACTGATGATGTGTCCCAGTGCACACCCGGTCCATTGAACCAAGTGGGGTCGGACCACGATAATGAAAGGCATGGGCCAGATTCACCTGGCTTCACCACTAAGCCCCATAGAACCTCATACCTCACCACTCAAAACTCTGCAGCCTTACCTATCCCCGTCACACATATACATCCACCAGCCCAACACTCAAACCTAATCCTAAAGTCCAAGGGGGCACACACCCCCACAAACCCTCGGCACATCCCACAGATCATGCCACACCCCCACAAACCCTAGGCACACCCCGATTAACCCTGGCCACTCCCCCACAAACCCGATTACCTTTGTCAGGAGGGGCAAGATCCAAGAAAGGCAAGTGTTGGACCTGGTTAATGAAGGCGTGGGCCAGATCAAAGTGGCAGGGTCGCGTGAAATTGAATCTCAAGTGAGGAGATCAAAAAGCACAAGAGGGCTGATTTGCCCACTGCCCGCATACTCTCAACCTAACCCTAACCCTAATGTTTAATGATGAAAGACCCGAAACACCCCATGATCCGAGGATGCATTACTGATGATGTGTCCCAGTGCACACCCGGTCCATTGAACCAAGTGGTGTCGGACCACGATAATGAAAGGCATGGGCCAGATTCACCTGGCTTCACCACTAAGCCCCATAGAACCTCATACCTCACCACTCAAAACTCTGCAGCCTTACCTATCCCCGTCACACATATACATCCACCAGCCCAACACTCAAACCTAATCCTAAAGTCCAAGGGGGCACACACCCCCACAAACCCTCGGCACATCCCACAGATCATGCCACACCCCCACAAACCCTAGGCACACCCCGATTAACCCTGGCCACTCCCCCACAAACCCGATTACCTTTGTCAGGAGGGGCAAGATCCAAGAAAGGCAAGTGTTGGACCTGGTTAATGAAGGCGTGGGCCAGATCAAAGTGGCAGGGTCGCGTGAAATTGAATCTCAAGTGAGGAGATCAAAAAGCACAAGAGGGCTGATTTGCCCACTGCCCGCATACTCTCAACCTAACCTAACAGTGACACGCTCTTCATTCTCCCGGTCGACAAAATGCCAAGAACAAAGCCCAGATGCCCAAACGGCAAGAGAGAACCAGAAAGTTAAACCCAAGCTGGGTCCACCGAAAACAAGCCACCACTAAACTCAGGTGCAGAGACACCGAATGCCCAGTAAACACTGTCAATTTAACCCATGCAATCCCAGGCATACAGATGCCAGGTAATGATGTTTAAAAACAACATTACCATCATAGTTACATGCCTCTCATTATCGTGGTCCATGGGAAAACACAAGCCGAGCTTGATCAACTCCGGCTGGGTCATCTCGGGGAGGGTGTTTAATGATGAAAGACCCGAAACACCCCATGATCCGAGGATGCATTACTGATGATGTGTCCCAGTGCACACCCGGTCCATTGAACCAAGTGGGGTCGGACCACGATAATGAAAGGCATGGGCCAGATTCACCTGGCTTCACCACTAAGCCCCATAGAACCTCATACCTCACCACTCAAAACTCTGCAGCCTTACCTATCCCCGTCACACATATACATCCACCAGCCCAACACTCAAACCTAATCCTAAAGTCCAAGGGGGCACACACCCCCACAAACCCTCGGCACATCCCACAGATCATGCCACACCCCCACAAACCCTAGGCACACCCCGATTAACCCTGGCCACTCCCCCACAAACCCGATTACCTTTGTCAGGAGGGGCAAGATCCAAGAAAGGCAAGTGTTGGACCTGGTTAATGAAGGCGTGGGCCAGATCAAAGTGGCAGGGTCGCGTGAAATTGAATCTCAAGTGAGGAGATCAAAAAGCACAAGAGGGCTGATTTGCCCACTGCCCGCATACTCTCAACCTAACCCTAACCCTAATGTTTAATGATGAAAGACCCGAAACACCCCATGATCCGAGGATGCATTACTGATGATGTGTCCCAGTGCACACCCGGTCCATTGAACCAAGTGGTGTCGGACCACGATAATGAAAGGCATGGGCCAGATTCACCTGGCTTCACCACTAAGCCCCATAGAACCTCATACCTCACCACTCAAAACTCTGCAGCCTTACCTATCCCCGTCACACATATACATCCACCAGCCCAACACTCAAACCTAATCCTAAAGTCCAAGGGGGCACACACCCCCACAAACCCTCGGCACATCCCACAGATCATGCCACACCCCCACAAACCCTAGGCACACCCCGATTAACCCTGGCCACTCCCCCACAAACCCGATTACCTTTGTCAGGAGGGGCAAGATCCAAGAAAGGCAAGTGTTGGACCTGGTTAATGAAGGCGTGGGCCAGATCAAAGTGGCAGGGTCGCGTGAAATTGAATCTCAAGTGAGGAGATCAAAAAGCACAAGAGGGCTGATTTGCCCACTGCCCGCATACTCTCAACCTAACCTAACAGTGACACGCTCTTCATTCTCCCGGTCGACAAAATGCCAAGAATAAAGCCCAGATGCCCAAACGGCGAGAGAGAACCAGAAAGTTAAACCCAAGCTGGGTCCACAGAAAACCAGTCACCACTCAACTCAGGTGCAGAGACACCGAATGCCCAGTAAACACTGTCAATTTAACCCATGCAATCCCAGGCATACAGATGCCAGGTAATGATGTTTAAAAACAACATTACCATCATAGTTACATGCCTCTCATTATCGTGGTCCATGGGAAAACACAAGCCGAGCTTGATCAACTCCGGCTGGGTCATCTCGGGGAGGGTGTTTAATGATGAAAGACCCGAAACACCCCATGATCCGAGGATGCATTACTGATGATGTGTCCCAGTGCACACCCGGTCCATTGAACCAAGTGGGGTCGGACCACGATAATGAAAGGCATGGGCCAGATTCACCTGGCTTCACCACTAAGCCCCATAGAACCTCATACCTCACCACTCAAAACTCTGCAGCCTTACCTATCCCCGTCACACATATACATCCACCAGCCCAACACTCAAACCTAATCCTAAAGTCCAAGGGGGCACACACCCCCACAAACCCTCGGCACATCCCACAGATCATGCCACACCCCCACAAACCCTAGGCACACCCCGATTAACCCTGGCCACTCCCCCACAAACCCGATTACCTTTGTCAGGAGGGGCAAGATCCAAGAAAGGCAAGTGTTGGACCTGGTTAATGAAGGCGTGGGCCAGATCAAAGTGGCAGGGTCGCGTGAAATTGAATCTCAAGTGAGGAGATCAAAAAGCACAAGAGGGCTGATTTGCCCACTGCCCGCATACTCTCAACCTAACCCTAACCCTAATGTTTAATGATGAAAGACCCGAAACACCCCATGATCCGAGGATGCATTACTGATGATGTGTCCCAGTGCACACCCGGTCCATTGAACCAAGTGGTGTCGGACCACGATAATGAAAGGCATGGGCCAGATTCACCTGGCTTCACCACTAAGCCCCATAGAACCTCATACCTCACCACTCAAAACTCTGCAGCCTTACCTATCCCCGTCACACATATACATCCACCAGCCCAACACTCAAACCTAATCCTAAAGTCCAAGGGGGCACACACCCCCACAAACCCTCGGCACATCCCACAGATCATGCCACACCCCCACAAACCCTAGGCACACCCCGATTAACCCTGGCCACTCCCCCACAAACCCGATTACCTTTGTCAGGAGGGGCAAGATCCAAGAAAGGCAAGTGTTGGACCTGGTTAATGAAGGCGTGGGCCAGATCAAAGTGGCAGGGTCGCGTGAAATTGAATCTCAAGTGAGGAGATCAAAAAGCACAAGAGGGCTGATTTGCCCACTGCCCGCATACTCTCAACCTAACCTAACAGTGACACGCTCTTCATTCTCCCGGTCGACAAAATGCCAAGAATAAAGCCCAGATGCCCAAACGGCGAGAGAGAACCAGAAAGTTAAACCCAAGCTGGGTCCACAGAAAACCAGTCACCACTCAACTCAGGTGCAGAGACACCGAATGCCCAGTAAACACTGTCAATTTAACCCATGCAATCCCAGGCATACAGATGCCAGGTAATGATGTTTAAAAACAACATTACCATCATAGTTACATGCCTCTCATTATCGTGGTCCATGGGAAAACACAAGCCGAGCTTGATCAACTCCGGCTGGGTCATCTCGGGGAGGGTGTTTAATGATGAAAGACCCGAAACACCCCATGATCCGAGGATGCATTACTGATGATGTGTCCCAGTGCACACCCGGTCCATTGAACCAAGTGGGGTCGGACCACGATAATGAAAGGCATGGGCCAGATTCACCTGGCTTCACCACTAAGCCCCATAGAACCTCATACCTCACCACTCAAAACTCTGCAGCCTTACCTATCCCCGTCACACATATACATCCACCAGCCCAACACTCAAACCTAATCCTAAAGTCCAAGGGGGCACACACCCCCACAAACCCTCGGCACATCCCACAGATCATGCCACACCCCCACAAACCCTAGGCACACCCCGATTAACCCTGGCCACTCCCCCACAAACCCGATTACCTTTGTCAGGAGGGGCAAGATCCAAGAAAGGCAAGTGTTGGACCTGGTTAATGAAGGCGTGGGCCAGATCAAAGTGGCAGGGTCGCGTGAAATTGAATCTCAAGTGAGGAGATCAAAAAGCACAAGAGGGCTGATTTGCCCACTGCCCGCATACTCTCAACCTAACCCTAACCCTAATGTTTAATGATGAAAGACCCGAAACACCCCATGATCCGAGGATGCATTACTGATGATGTGTCCCAGTGCACACCCGGTCCATTGAACCAAGTGGTGTCGGACCACGATAATGAAAGGCATGGGCCAGATTCACCTGGCTTCACCACTAAGCCCCATAGAACCTCATACCTCACCACTCAAAACTCTGCAGCCTTACCTATCCCCGTCACACATATACATCCACCAGCCCAACACTCAAACCTAATCCTAAAGTCCAAGGGGGCACACACCCCCACAAACCCTCGGCACATCCCACAGATCATGCCACACCCCCACAAACCCTAGGCACACCCCGATTAACCCTGGCCACTCCCCCACAAACCCGATTACCTTTGTCAGGAGGGGCAAGATCCAAGAAAGGCAAGTGTTGGACCTGGTTAATGAAGGCGTGGGCCAGATCAAAGTGGCAGGGTCGCGTGAAATTGAATCTCAAGTGAGGAGATCAAAAAGCACAAGAGGGCTGATTTGCCCACTGCCCGCATACTCTCAACCTAACCCTAACCCTAACCCTAACCCTAACCCTAACCCTAACCCTAACCCTAACCCTAACCCTAACCCTAACCCTAACCCTAACCCTAACCCTAACCCTAACCCTAACCCTAACCCTAACCCTAACCCTAACCCTAACCCTAACTCAAACCTAATCCTAAAGTCCAAGGGGGCACACACCCCCACAAACCCTCGGCACATCCCAGAGATCATGCCACACCCCCACAAACCCTAGGCACACCCCGACTAACCCTGGCCACTCCCCCACAAACCCGATTACCTTTGTCAGGAGGGGCAAGATCCAAGAAAGGCAAGTGTTGGACCTGGTTAATGAAGGCGTGGGCCAGATCAAAGTGGCAGGGTCGCGTGAAATTGAATCTCAAGTGAGGAGATCAAAAAGCACAAGAGGGCTGATTTGCCCACTGCCCGCATACTCTCAACCTAACCTAACAGTGACACGCTCTTCATTCTCCCGGTCGACAAAATGCCAAGAACAAAGCCCAGATGCCCAAACGGCAAGAGAGAACCAGAAAGTTAAACCCAAGCTGGGTCCACCGAAAACAAGCCACCACTAAACTCAGGTGCAGAGACACCGAATGCCCAGTAAACACTGTCAATTTAACCCATGCATCCCCAGGCATACAGATGCCAGGTAATGATGTTTAAAAACGTCATTACCCTCATAGTTACATGCCTCTCATTATCCTGGTCCATGGGAAAACACAAGCCGAGCTTGATCAACTCCGGCTGGGTCATCTCGGGGAGGGTGTTTAATGATGAAAGACCCGAAACACCCGATGATCCGAGGATGCATTACTGATGATGTGTCCCAGTGCACACCCGGTCCATTGAACCAAGTGGTGTCGGACCACGATAATGAAAGGCATGGGCCAGATTCACCTGGCTTCACCACTAAGCCCCATAGAACCTCATACCTCACCACTCAAAACTCTGCAGCCTTACCTATCCCAGTCACACATATACATCCACCAGCCCAACACTCAAACCTAATCCTAAAGTCCAAGGGGGCACACACCCCCACAAACCCTCGGCACATCCCAGAGATCATGCCACACCCCCACAAACCCTAGGCACACCCCGACTAACCCTGGCCACTCCCCCACAAACCCGATTACCTTTGTCAGGAGGGGCAAGATCCAAGAAAGGCAAGTGTTGGACCTGGTTAATGAAGGCGTGGGCCAGATCAAAGTGGCAGGGTCGCGTGAAATTGAATCTCAAGTGAGGAGATCAAAAAGCACAAGAGGGCTGATTTGCCCACTGCCCGCATACTCTCAACCTAACCCTAACCCACACCCGGTCCATTGAACCAAGCGGTGTCGGACGACGATAATGAAAGGCATGGGCCAGATTCACCTGGCTTCACCACACGAGCCTATACGCCATAGCATCTCATACCTCACCACTCCAAACTCTGCAGCCTTACCTATCCCAGTCACACATATACATCCACCAGCCCAACACTCAAACCTAATCCTAAAGTCCAAGGGGGCACACACCCCCACAAACCCTCGGCACATCCCAGAGATCATGCCACACCCCCACAAACCCTAGGCACACCCCGACTAACCCTGGCCACTCCCCCACAAACCCGATTATCTTTGTCAGGAGGGGCAAGATCCAAGAAAGGCAAGTGTTGGATCTGGTTAATGAAGGCGTGGGCCAGATCAAAGTGGCAGGGTCGAGTGAAATTGAATCTCAAGTGAGGAGATCAAAAAGCACAAGAGGGCTGATTTGCCCACTGCCCGCATACTCTCAACCTAACCCTAACCCTAACCCTAACCCTAGCTTCACCACACAAGCCTAAGCCCAATAGCACCTCATACCTCACCACTCCAAACTCTGCAGCCTTACCTATCCCAGTCACACATATACATCCACCACCCCAACACTCAAACCTAATCCTCAAGTCCAAGGGGGCACACACCCCCACAAACCCTCGGCACATCCCAGAGATCATGCCACACCCCCACAAACCCTAGGCACACCCCGACTAACCCTGGCCACTCCCCCACAAACCCGATTACCTTTGTCAGGAGGGGCAAGATCCAAGAAAGGCAAGTGTTGGACCTGGTTAATGAAGGCGTGGGCCAGATCAAAGTGGCAGGGTCGCGTGAAATTGAATCTCAAGTGAGGAGATCAAAAAGCACAAGAGGGCTGATTTGCCCACTGCCCGCATACTCTCAACCTAACCTAACAGTGACACGCTCTTCATTCTCCCGGTCGACAAAATGCCAAGAACAAAGCCCAGATGCCCAAACGGCAAGAGAGAACCAGAAAGTTAAACCCAAGCTGGGTCCACAGAAAACCAGTGACCACTAAACTCAGGTGCAGAGACACCGAATGCCCAGTAAACACTGTCAATTTAACCCATGCAATCCCAGGCATACAGATGCCAGGTAATGATGTTTAAAAACAACATTACCCTCATAGTTACATGCCTCTCATTATCCTGGTCCATGGGAAAACACAAGCCGAGCTTGATCAACTCCGGCTGGGTCAACTCGGGGAGGGTGTTTAATGATGAAAGACCCGAAACACCCCATGATCCGAGGATGCATTACTGATGATGTGTCCCAGTGCACACCCGGTCCATTGAACCAAGTGGTGTCGGACCACGATAATGAAAGGCATGGGCCAGATTCACCTGGCTTCACCACTAAGCCCCATAGAACCTCATACCTCACCACTCCAATCTTTGCAGCCTTACCTATCCCAGTCACACATATACATCCACCAGCCCAACACTCAAACCTAATCCTAAAGTCCAAGGGGGCACACACCCCCACAAACCCTCGGCACATCCCACAGATCATGCCACACCCCCACAAACCCTAGGCACACCCCGACTAACCCTGGCCACTCCCCCACAAACCCGATTACCTTTGTCAGGAGGGGCAAGATCCAAGAAAGGCAAGTGTTGGACCTGGTTAATGAAGGCGTGGGCCAGATCAAAGTGGCAGGGTCGCGTGAAATTGAATCTCAAGTGAGGAGATCAAAAAGCACAAGAGGGCTGATTTGCCCACTGCCCGCATACTCTCAACCTAACCTAACAGTGACACGCTCTTCATTCTCCCGGTCGACAAAATGCCAAGAACAAAGCCCAGATGCCCAAACGGCAAGAGAGAACCAGAAAGTTAAACCCAAGCTGGGTCCACAGAAAACCAGTGACCACTAAACTCAGGTGCAGAGACACCGAATGCCCAGTAAACACTGTCAATTTAACCCATGCAATCCCAGGCATACAGATGCCAGGTAATGATGTTTAAAAACAACATTACCCTCATAGTTACATGCCTCTCATTATCCTGGTCCATGGGAAAACACAAGCCGAGCTTGATCAACTCCGGCTGGGTCAACTCGGGGAGGGTGTTTAATGATGAAAGACCCGAAACACCCCATGATCCGAGGATGCATTACTGATGATGTGTCCCAGTGCACACCCGGTCCATTGAACCAAGTGGTGTCGGACCACGATAATGAAAGGCATGGGCCAGATTCACCTGGCTTCACCACTAAGCCCCATAGAACCTCATACCTCACCACTCCAATCTTTGCAGCCTTACCTATCCCAGTCACACATATACATCCACCAGCCCAACACTCAAACCTAATCCTAAAGTCCAAGGGGGCACACACCCCCACAAACCCTCGGCACATCCCACAGATCATGCCACACCCCCACAAACCCTAGGCACACCCCGACTAACCCTGGCCACTCCCCCACAAACCCGATTACCTTTGTCAGGAGGGGCAAGATCCAAGAAAGGCAAGTGTTGGACCTGGTTAATGAAGGCGTGGGCCAGATCAAAGTGGCAGGGTCGCGTGAAATTGAATCTCAAGTGAGGAGATCAAAAAGCACAAGAGGGCTGATTTGCCCACTGCCCGCATACTCTCAACCTAACCTAACAGTGACACGCTCTTCATTCTCCCGGTCGACAAAATGCCAAGAACAAAGCCCAGATGCCCAAACGGCAAGAGAGAACCAGAAAGTTAAACCCAAGCTGGGTCCACAGAAAACCAGTGACCACTAAACTCAGGTGCAGAGACACCGAATGCCCAGTAAACACTGTCAATTTAACCCATGCAATCCCAGGCATACAGATGCCAGGTAATGATGTTTAAAAACAACATTACCCTCATAGTTACATGCCTCTCATTATCCTGGTCCATGGGAAAACACAAGCCGAGCTTGATCAACTCCGGCTGGGTCAACTCGGGGAGGGTGTTTAATGATGAAAGACCCGAAACACCCCATGATCCGAGGATGCATTACTGATGATGTGTCCCAGTGCACACCCGGTCCATTGAACCAAGTGGTGTCGGACCACGATAATGAAAGGCATGGGCCAGATTCACCTGGCTTCACCACTAAGCCCCATAGAACCTCATACCTCACCACTCCAATCTTTGCAGCCTTACCTATCCCAGTCACACATATACATCCACCAGCCCAACACTCAAACCTAATCCTAAAGTCCAAGGGGGCACACACCCCCACAAACCCTCGGCACATCCCACAGATCATGCCACACCCCCACAAACCCTAGGCACACCCCGACTAACCCTGGCCACTCCCCCACAAACCCGATTACCTTTGTCAGGAGGGGCAAGATCCAAGAAAGGCAAGTGTTGGACCTGGTTAATGAAGGCGTGGGCCAGATCAAAGTGGCAGGGTCGCGTGAAATTGAATCTCAAGTGAGGAGATCAAAAAGCACAAGAGGGCTGATTTGCCCACTGCCCGCATACTCTCAACCTAACCTAACAGTGACACGCTCTTCATTCTCCCGGTCGACAAAATGCCAAGAACAAAGCCCAGATGCCCAAACGGCAAGAGAGAACCAGAAAGTTAAACCCAAGCTGGGTCCACAGAAAACCAGTGACCACTAAACTCAGGTGCAGAGACACCGAATGCCCAGTAAACACTGTCAATTTAACCCATGCAATCCCAGGCATACAGATGCCAGGTAATGATGTTTAAAAACAACATTACCCTCATAGTTACATGCCTCTCATTATCCTGGTCCATGGGAAAACACAAGCCGAGCTTGATCAACTCCGGCTGGGTCAACTCGGGGAGGGTGTTTAATGATGAAAGACCCGAAACACCCCATGATCCGAGGATGCATTACTGATGATGTGTCCCAGTGCACACCCGGTCCATTGAACCAAGTGGTGTCGGACCACGATAATGAAAGGCATGGGCCAGATTCACCTGGCTTCACCACTAAGCCCCATAGAACCTCATACCTCACCACTCCAATCTTTGCAGCCTTACCTATCCCAGTCACACATATACATCCACCAGCCCAACACTCAAACCTAATCCTAAAGTCCAAGGGGGCACACACCCCCACAAACCCTCGGCACATCCCACAGATCATGCCACACCCCCACAAACCCTAGGCACACCCCGACTAACCCTGGCCACTCCCCCACAAACCCGATTACCTTTGTCAGGAGGGGCAAGATCCAAGAAAGGCAAGTGTTGGACCTGGTTAATGAAGGCGTGGGCCAGATCAAAGTGGCAGGGTCGCGTGAAATTGAATCTCAAGTGAGGAGATCAAAAAGCACAAGAGGGCTGATTTGCCCACTGCCCGCATACTCTCAACCTAACCTAACAGTGACACGCTCTTCATTCTCCCGGTCGACAAAATGCCAAGAACAAAGCCCAGATGCCCAAACGGCAAGAGAGAACCAGAAAGTTAAACCCAAGCTGGGTCCACAGAAAACCAGTGACCACTAAACTCAGGTGCAGAGACACCGAATGCCCAGTAAACACTGTCAATTTAACCCATGCAATCCCAGGCATACAGATGCCAGGTAATGATGTTTAAAAACAACATTACCCTCATAGTTACATGCCTCTCATTATCCTGGTCCATGGGAAAACACAAGCCGAGCTTGATCAACTCCGGCTGGGTCAACTCGGGGAGGGTGTTTAATGATGAAAGACCCGAAACACCCCATGATCCGAGGATGCATTACTGATGATGTGTCCCAGTGCACACCCGGTCCATTGAACCAAGTGGTGTCGGACCACGATAATGAAAGGCATGGGCCAGATTCACCTGGCTTCACCACTAAGCCCCATAGAACCTCATACCTCACCACTCCAATCTTTGCAGCCTTACCTATCCCAGTCACACATATACATCCACCAGCCCAACACTCAAACCTAATCCTAAAGTCCAAGGGGGCACACACCCCCACAAACCCTCGGCACATCCCACAGATCATGCCACACCCCCACAAACCCTAGGCACACCCCGACTAACCCTGGCCACTCCCCCACAAACCCGATTACCTTTGTCAGGAGGGGCAAGATCCAAGAAAGGCAAGTGTTGGACCTGGTTAATGAAGGCGTGGGCCAGATCAAAGTGGCAGGGTCGCGTGAAATTGAATCTCAAGTGAGGAGATCAAAAAGCACAAGAGGGCTGATTTGCCCACTGCCCGCATACTCTCAACCTAACCTAACAGTGACACGCTCTTCATTCTCCCGGTCGACAAAATGCCAAGAACAAAGCCCAGATGCCCAAACGGCAAGAGAGAACCAGAAAGTTAAACCCAAGCTGGGTCCACAGAAAACCAGTGACCACTAAACTCAGGTGCAGAGACACCGAATGCCCAGTAAACACTGTCAATTTAACCCATGCAATCCCAGGCATACAGATGCCAGGTAATGATGTTTAAAAACAACATTACCCTCATAGTTACATGCCTCTCATTATCCTGGTCCATGGGAAAACACAAGCCGAGCTTGATCAACTCCGGCTGGGTCAACTCGGGGAGGGTGTTTAATGATGAAAGACCCGAAACACCCCATGATCCGAGGATGCATTACTGATGATGTGTCCCAGTGCACACCCGGTCCATTGAACCAAGTGGTGTCGGACCACGATAATGAAAGGCATGGGCCAGATTCACCTGGCTTCACCACTAAGCCCCATAGAACCTCATACCTCACCACTCCAATCTTTGCAGCCTTACCTATCCCAGTCACACATATACATCCACCAGCCCAACACTCAAACCTAATCCTAAAGTCCAAGGGGGCACACACCCCCACAAACCCTCGGCACATCCCACAGATCATGCCACACCCCCACAAACCCTAGGCACACCCCGACTAACCCTGGCCACTCCCCCACAAACCCGATTACCTTTGTCAGGAGGGGCAAGATCCAAGAAAGGCAAGTGTTGGACCTGGTTAATGAAGGCGTGGGCCAGATCAAAGTGGCAGGGTCGCGTGAAATTGAATCTCAAGTGAGGAGATCAAAAAGCACAAGAGGGCTGATTTGCCCACTGCCCGCATACTCTCAACCTAACCCTAACCCTAACCCTAACCCTAACCCTAACCCTAACCCTAACCCTAACCCTAACCCTAACCCTAACCCTAACCCTAACCCTAACCCTAACCCTAACCCTAACCCTAACCCTAACCCTAACCCTAACCCTAACTCAAACCTAATCCTAAAGTCCAAGGGGGCACACACCCCCACAAACCCTCGGCACATCCCAGAGATCATGCCACACCCCCACAAACCCTAGGCACACCCCGACTAACCCTGGCCACTCCCCCACAAACCCGATTACCTTTGTCAGGAGGGGCAAGATCCAAGAAAGGCAAGTGTTGGACCTGGTTAATGAAGGCGTGGGCCAGATCAAAGTGGCAGGGTCGCGTGAAATTGAATCTCAAGTGAGGAGATCAAAAAGCACAAGAGGGCTGATTTGCCCACTGCCCGCATACTCTCAACCTAACCTAACAGTGACACGCTCTTCATTCTCCCGGTCGACAAAATGCCAAGAACAAAGCCCAGATGCCCAAACGGCAAGAGAGAACCAGAAAGTTAAACCCAAGCTGGGTCCACCGAAAACAAGCCACCACTAAACTCAGGTGCAGAGACACCGAATGCCCAGTAAACACTGTCAATTTAACCCATGCATCCCCAGGCATACAGATGCCAGGTAATGATGTTTAAAAACGTCATTACCCTCATAGTTACATGCCTCTCATTATCCTGGTCCATGGGAAAACACAAGCCGAGCTTGATCAACTCCGGCTGGGTCATCTCGGGGAGGGTGTTTAATGATGAAAGACCCGAAACACCCGATGATCCGAGGATGCATTACTGATGATGTGTCCCAGTGCACACCCGGTCCATTGAACCAAGTGGTGTCGGACCACGATAATGAAAGGCATGGGCCAGATTCACCTGGCTTCACCACTAAGCCCCATAGAACCTCATACCTCACCACTCAAAACTCTGCAGCCTTACCTATCCCAGTCACACATATACATCCACCAGCCCAACACTCAAACCTAATCCTAAAGTCCAAGGGGGCACACACCCCCACAAACCCTCGGCACATCCCAGAGATCATGCCACACCCCCACAAACCCTAGGCACACCCCGACTAACCCTGGCCACTCCCCCACAAACCCGATTACCTTTGTCAGGAGGGGCAAGATCCAAGAAAGGCAAGTGTTGGACCTGGTTAATGAAGGCGTGGGCCAGATCAAAGTGGCAGGGTCGCGTGAAATTGAATCTCAAGTGAGGAGATCAAAAAGCACAAGAGGGCTGATTTGCCCACTGCCCGCATACTCTCAACCTAACCCTAACCCACACCCGGTCCATTGAACCAAGCGGTGTCGGACGACGATAATGAAAGGCATGGGCCAGATTCACCTGGCTTCACCACACGAGCCTATACGCCATAGCATCTCATACCTCACCACTCCAAACTCTGCAGCCTTACCTATCCCAGTCACACATATACATCCACCAGCCCAACACTCAAACCTAATCCTAAAGTCCAAGGGGGCACACACCCCCACAAACCCTCGGCACATCCCAGAGATCATGCCACACCCCCACAAACCCTAGGCACACCCCGACTAACCCTGGCCACTCCCCCACAAACCCGATTATCTTTGTCAGGAGGGGCAAGATCCAAGAAAGGCAAGTGTTGGATCTGGTTAATGAAGGCGTGGGCCAGATCAAAGTGGCAGGGTCGAGTGAAATTGAATCTCAAGTGAGGAGATCAAAAAGCACAAGAGGGCTGATTTGCCCACTGCCCGCATACTCTCAACCTAACCCTAACCCTAACCCTAACCCTAGCTTCACCACACAAGCCTAAGCCCAATAGCACCTCATACCTCACCACTCCAAACTCTGCAGCCTTACCTATCCCAGTCACACATATACATCCACCACCCCAACACTCAAACCTAATCCTCAAGTCCAAGGGGGCACACACCCCCACAAACCCTCGGCACATCCCAGAGATCATGCCACACCCCCACAAACCCTAGGCACACCCCGACTAACCCTGGCCACTCCCCCACAAACCCGATTACCTTTGTCAGGAGGGGCAAGATCCAAGAAAGGCAAGTGTTGGACCTGGTTAATGAAGGCGTGGGCCAGATCAAAGTGGCAGGGTCGCGTGAAATTGAATCTCAAGTGAGGAGATCAAAAAGCACAAGAGGGCTGATTTGCCCACTGCCCGCATACTCTCAACCTAACCCTAACCCTAACCCATCTCGGGGAGGGTGTTTAATGATGAAAGACCCGAAACACCCGATGATCCGAGGATGCATTACTGATGATGTGTCCCAGTGCACACCCGGTCCATTGAACCAAGTGGTGTCGGACCACGATAATGAAAGGCATGGGCCAGATTCACCTGGCTTCACCACATGAGCCTAAGCCCAATAGCACCTCATACCTCACCACTCAAAACTCTGCAGCCTTACCTCTCCCAGTCACACATATACATCCACCAGCCCAACACTCAAACCTAATCCTAAAGTCCAAGGGGGCACTCACCCCCACAAACCCTCGGCACATCCCAGAGATCATGCCACACCCCCACAAACCCTAGGCACACCCCGACTAACCCTGGCCACTCCCCCACAAACACGATTACCTTTGTCAGGAGGGGCAAGATCCAAGAAAGGCAAGTGTTGGACCTGGTTAATGAAGGCGTGGGCCAGATCAAAGTGGCAGGGTCGCGTGAAATTGAATCTCAAGTCAGGAGATCAAAAAGCACAAGAGGGCTGATTTGCCCACTGCCCGCATACTCTCAACCTAACCTAACAGTGACACGCTCTTCATTCTCCCGGTCGACAAAATGCCAAGAATAAAGCCCAGATGCCCAAACGGCGAGAGAGAACCAGAAAGTTAAACCCAAGCTGGGTCCACAGAAAACCAGTCACCACTAAACTCAGGTGCAGAGACACCGAATGCCCAGTAAACACTGTCAATTTAACCCATGCAATCCCAGGCATACAGATGCCGGGTAATGATGTTTAAAAACAACATTACCCTCATAGTTACATGCCTCTCATTATCCTGGTCCATGGGAAAACACAAGCCGAGCTTGATCAACTCCGGCTGGGTCATCTCGGGGAGGGTGTTTAATGATGAAAGACCCGAAACACCCCATGATCCGAGGATGCATTACTGATGATGTGTCCCAGTGCACACCCGGTCCATTGAACCAAGTGGTGTCGGACCACGATAATGAAAGGCATGGGCCAGATTCACCTGGCTTCACCACATGAGCCTAAGCCCAATAGCACCTCATACCTCACCACTCAAAACTCTGCAGCCTTACCTCTCCCAGTCACACATATACATCCACCAGCCCAACACTCAAACCTAATCCTAAAGTCCAAGGGGGCACACACCCCCACAAACCCTCGGCACATCCCAGTGATCATGCCACACTCCCACAAACCCTAGGCACACCCCGACTAACCCTGGCCACACCCCCACAAACCCAATTACCTTTGTCAGGAGGGGCAAGATCCAAGAAAGGCAAGTGTTGGACCTGGTTAATGAAGGCGTGGGCCAGATCAAAGTGGCAGGGTCGCGTGAAATTGAATCTCAAGTGAGGAGATCAAAAAGCACAAGAGGGCTGATTTGCCCACTGCCCGCATACTCTCAACCTAACCCTAACCCTAACTCAAACCTAATCCTAAAGTCCAAGGGGGCACACACCCCCACAAACCCTCGGCACATCCCAGAGATCATGCCACACCCCCACAAACCCTAGGCACACCCCGACTAACCCTGGCCACTCCCCCACAAACCCGATTACCTTTGTCAGGAGGGGCAAGATCCAAGAAAGGCAAGTGTTGGACCTGGTTAATGAAGGCGTGGGCCAGATCAAAGTGGCAGGGTCGCGTGAAATTGAATCTCAAGTGAGGAGATCAAAAAGCACAAGAGGGCTGATTTGCCCACTGCCCGCATACTCTCAACCTAACCTAACAGTGACACGCTCTTCATTCTCCCGGTCGACAAAATGCCAAGAACAAAGCCCAGATGCCCAAACGGCAAGAGAGAACCAGAAAGTTAAACCCAAGCTGGGTCCACCGAAAACAAGCCACCACTAAACTCAGGTGCAGAGACACCGAATGCCCAGTAAACACTGTCAATTTAACCCATGCATCCCCAGGCATACAGATGCCAGGTAATGATGTTTAAAAACGTCATTACCCTCATAGTTACATGCCTCTCATTATCCTGGTCCATGGGAAAACACAAGCCGAGCTTGATCAACTCCGGCTGGGTCATCTCGGGGAGGGTGTTTAATGATGAAAGACCCGAAACACCCGATGATCCGAGGATGCATTACTGATGATGTGTCCCAGTGCACACCCGGTCCATTGAACCAAGTGGTGTCGGACCACGATAATGAAAGGCATGGGCCAGATTCACCTGGCTTCACCACTAAGCCCCATAGAACCTCATACCTCACCACTCAAAACTCTGCAGCCTTACCTATCCCAGTCACACATATACATCCACCAGCCCAACACTCAAACCTAATCCTAAAGTCCAAGGGGGCACACACCCCCACAAACCCTCGGCACATCCCAGAGATCATGCCACACCCCCACAAACCCTAGGCACACCCCGACTAACCCTGGCCACTCCCCCACAAACCCGATTACCTTTGTCAGGAGGGGCAAGATCCAAGAAAGGCAAGTGTTGGACCTGGTTAATGAAGGCGTGGGCCAGATCAAAGTGGCAGGGTCGCGTGAAATTGAATCTCAAGTGAGGAGATCAAAAAGCACAAGAGGGCTGATTTGCCCACTGCCCGCATACTCTCAACCTAACCCTAACCCACACCCGGTCCATTGAACCAAGCGGTGTCGGACGACGATAATGAAAGGCATGGGCCAGATTCACCTGGCTTCACCACACGAGCCTATACGCCATAGCATCTCATACCTCACCACTCCAAACTCTGCAGCCTTACCTATCCCAGTCACACATATACATCCACCAGCCCAACACTCAAACCTAATCCTAAAGTCCAAGGGGGCACACACCCCCACAAACCCTCGGCACATCCCAGAGATCATGCCACACCCCCACAAACCCTAGGCACACCCCGACTAACCCTGGCCACTCCCCCACAAACCCGATTATCTTTGTCAGGAGGGGCAAGATCCAAGAAAGGCAAGTGTTGGATCTGGTTAATGAAGGCGTGGGCCAGATCAAAGTGGCAGGGTCGAGTGAAATTGAATCTCAAGTGAGGAGATCAAAAAGCACAAGAGGGCTGATTTGCCCACTGCCCGCATACTCTCAACCTAACCCTAACCCTAACCCTAACCCTAGCTTCACCACACAAGCCTAAGCCCAATAGCACCTCATACCTCACCACTCCAAACTCTGCAGCCTTACCTATCCCAGTCACACATATACATCCACCACCCCAACACTCAAACCTAATCCTCAAGTCCAAGGGGGCACACACCCCCACAAACCCTCGGCACATCCCAGAGATCATGCCACACCCCCACAAACCCTAGGCACACCCCGACTAACCCTGGCCACTCCCCCACAAACCCGATTACCTTTGTCAGGAGGGGCAAGATCCAAGAAAGGCAAGTGTTGGACCTGGTTAATGAAGGCGTGGGCCAGATCAAAGTGGCAGGGTCGCGTGAAATTGAATCTCAAGTGAGGAGATCAAAAAGCACAAGAGGGCTGATTTGCCCACTGCCCGCATACTCTCAACCTAACCCTAACCCTAACCCATCTCGGGGAGGGTGTTTAATGATGAAAGACCCGAAACACCCGATGATCCGAGGATGCATTACTGATGATGTGTCCCAGTGCACACCCGGTCCATTGAACCAAGTGGTGTCGGACCACGATAATGAAAGGCATGGGCCAGATTCACCTGGCTTCACCACATGAGCCTAAGCCCAATAGCACCTCATACCTCACCACTCAAAACTCTGCAGCCTTACCTCTCCCAGTCACACATATACATCCACCAGCCCAACACTCAAACCTAATCCTAAAGTCCAAGGGGGCACTCACCCCCACAAACCCTCGGCACATCCCAGAGATCATGCCACACCCCCACAAACCCTAGGCACACCCCGACTAACCCTGGCCACTCCCCCACAAACACGATTACCTTTGTCAGGAGGGGCAAGATCCAAGAAAGGCAAGTGTTGGACCTGGTTAATGAAGGCGTGGGCCAGATCAAAGTGGCAGGGTCGCGTGAAATTGAATCTCAAGTCAGGAGATCAAAAAGCACAAGAGGGCTGATTTGCCCACTGCCCGCATACTCTCAACCTAACCTAACAGTGACACGCTCTTCATTCTCCCGGTCGACAAAATGCCAAGAATAAAGCCCAGATGCCCAAACGGCGAGAGAGAACCAGAAAGTTAAACCCAAGCTGGGTCCACAGAAAACCAGTCACCACTAAACTCAGGTGCAGAGACACCGAATGCCCAGTAAACACTGTCAATTTAACCCATGCAATCCCAGGCATACAGATGCCGGGTAATGATGTTTAAAAACAACATTACCCTCATAGTTACATGCCTCTCATTATCCTGGTCCATGGGAAAACACAAGCCGAGCTTGATCAACTCCGGCTGGGTCATCTCGGGGAGGGTGTTTAATGATGAAAGACCCGAAACACCCCATGATCCGAGGATGCATTACTGATGATGTGTCCCAGTGCACACCCGGTCCATTGAACCAAGTGGTGTCGGACCACGATAATGAAAGGCATGGGCCAGATTCACCTGGCTTCACCACATGAGCCTAAGCCCAATAGCACCTCATACCTCACCACTCAAAACTCTGCAGCCTTACCTCTCCCAGTCACACATATACATCCACCAGCCCAACACTCAAACCTAATCCTAAAGTCCAAGGGGGCACACACCCCCACAAACCCTCGGCACATCCCAGTGATCATGCCACACTCCCACAAACCCTAGGCACACCCCGACTAACCCTGGCCACACCCCCACAAACCCAATTACCTTTGTCAGGAGGGGCAAGATCCAAGAAAGGCAAGTGTTGGACCTGGTTAATGAAGGCGTGGGCCAGATCAAAGTGGCAGGGTCGCGTGAAATTGAATCTCAAGTGAGGAGATCAAAAAGCACAAGAGGGCTGATTTGCCCACTGCCCGCATACTCTCAACCTAACCCTAACCCTAACCCTAACCCTAACCCTAACCCTAACCCTAACCCTAACTCAAACCTAATCCTAAAGTCCAAGGGGGCACACACCCCCACAAACCCTCGGCACATCCCAGAGATCATGCCACACCCCCACAAACCCTAGGCACACCCCGACTAACCCTGGCCACTCCCCCACAAACCCGATTACCTTTGTCAGGAGGGGCAAGATCCAAGAAAGGCAAGTGTTGGACCTGGTTAATGAAGGCGTGGGCCAGATCAAAGTGGCAGGGTCGCGTGAAATTGAATCTCAAGTGAGGAGATCAAAAAGCACAAGAGGGCTGATTTGCCCACTGCCCGCATACTCTCAACCTAACCTAACAGTGACACGCTCTTCATTCTCCCGGTCGACAAAATGCCAAGAACAAAGCCCAGATGCCCAAACGGCAAGAGAGAACCAGAAAGTTAAACCCAAGCTGGGTCCACCGAAAACAAGCCACCACTAAACTCAGGTGCAGAGACACCGAATGCCCAGTAAACACTGTCAATTTAACCCATGCATCCCCAGGCATACAGATGCCAGGTAATGATGTTTAAAAACGTCATTACCCTCATAGTTACATGCCTCTCATTATCCTGGTCCATGGGAAAACACAAGCCGAGCTTGATCAACTCCGGCTGGGTCATCTCGGGGAGGGTGTTTAATGATGAAAGACCCGAAACACCCGATGATCCGAGGATGCATTACTGATGATGTGTCCCAGTGCACACCCGGTCCATTGAACCAAGTGGTGTCGGACCACGATAATGAAAGGCATGGGCCAGATTCACCTGGCTTCACCACTAAGCCCCATAGAACCTCATACCTCACCACTCAAAACTCTGCAGCCTTACCTATCCCAGTCACACATATACATCCACCAGCCCAACACTCAAACCTAATCCTAAAGTCCAAGGGGGCACACACCCCCACAAACCCTCGGCACATCCCAGAGATCATGCCACACCCCCACAAACCCTAGGCACACCCCGACTAACCCTGGCCACTCCCCCACAAACCCGATTACCTTTGTCAGGAGGGGCAAGATCCAAGAAAGGCAAGTGTTGGACCTGGTTAATGAAGGCGTGGGCCAGATCAAAGTGGCAGGGTCGCGTGAAATTGAATCTCAAGTGAGGAGATCAAAAAGCACAAGAGGGCTGATTTGCCCACTGCCCGCATACTCTCAACCTAACCCTAACCCACACCCGGTCCATTGAACCAAGCGGTGTCGGACGACGATAATGAAAGGCATGGGCCAGATTCACCTGGCTTCACCACACGAGCCTATACGCCATAGCATCTCATACCTCACCACTCCAAACTCTGCAGCCTTACCTATCCCAGTCACACATATACATCCACCAGCCCAACACTCAAACCTAATCCTAAAGTCCAAGGGGGCACACACCCCCACAAACCCTCGGCACATCCCAGAGATCATGCCACACCCCCACAAACCCTAGGCACACCCCGACTAACCCTGGCCACTCCCCCACAAACCCGATTATCTTTGTCAGGAGGGGCAAGATCCAAGAAAGGCAAGTGTTGGATCTGGTTAATGAAGGCGTGGGCCAGATCAAAGTGGCAGGGTCGAGTGAAATTGAATCTCAAGTGAGGAGATCAAAAAGCACAAGAGGGCTGATTTGCCCACTGCCCGCATACTCTCAACCTAACCCTAACCCTAACCCTAACCCTAGCTTCACCACACAAGCCTAAGCCCAATAGCACCTCATACCTCACCACTCCAAACTCTGCAGCCTTACCTATCCCAGTCACACATATACATCCACCACCCCAACACTCAAACCTAATCCTCAAGTCCAAGGGGGCACACACCCCCACAAACCCTCGGCACATCCCAGAGATCATGCCACACCCCCACAAACCCTAGGCACACCCCGACTAACCCTGGCCACTCCCCCACAAACCCGATTACCTTTGTCAGGAGGGGCAAGATCCAAGAAAGGCAAGTGTTGGACCTGGTTAATGAAGGCGTGGGCCAGATCAAAGTGGCAGGGTCGCGTGAAATTGAATCTCAAGTGAGGAGATCAAAAAGCACAAGAGGGCTGATTTGCCCACTGCCCGCATACTCTCAACCTAACCCTAACCCTAACCCATCTCGGGGAGGGTGTTTAATGATGAAAGACCCGAAACACCCGATGATCCGAGGATGCATTACTGATGATGTGTCCCAGTGCACACCCGGTCCATTGAACCAAGTGGTGTCGGACCACGATAATGAAAGGCATGGGCCAGATTCACCTGGCTTCACCACATGAGCCTAAGCCCAATAGCACCTCATACCTCACCACTCAAAACTCTGCAGCCTTACCTCTCCCAGTCACACATATACATCCACCAGCCCAACACTCAAACCTAATCCTAAAGTCCAAGGGGGCACTCACCCCCACAAACCCTCGGCACATCCCAGAGATCATGCCACACCCCCACAAACCCTAGGCACACCCCGACTAACCCTGGCCACTCCCCCACAAACACGATTACCTTTGTCAGGAGGGGCAAGATCCAAGAAAGGCAAGTGTTGGACCTGGTTAATGAAGGCGTGGGCCAGATCAAAGTGGCAGGGTCGCGTGAAATTGAATCTCAAGTCAGGAGATCAAAAAGCACAAGAGGGCTGATTTGCCCACTGCCCGCATACTCTCAACCTAACCTAACAGTGACACGCTCTTCATTCTCCCGGTCGACAAAATGCCAAGAATAAAGCCCAGATGCCCAAACGGCGAGAGAGAACCAGAAAGTTAAACCCAAGCTGGGTCCACAGAAAACCAGTCACCACTAAACTCAGGTGCAGAGACACCGAATGCCCAGTAAACACTGTCAATTTAACCCATGCAATCCCAGGCATACAGATGCCGGGTAATGATGTTTAAAAACAACATTACCCTCATAGTTACATGCCTCTCATTATCCTGGTCCATGGGAAAACACAAGCCGAGCTTGATCAACTCCGGCTGGGTCATCTCGGGGAGGGTGTTTAATGATGAAAGACCCGAAACACCCCATGATCCGAGGATGCATTACTGATGATGTGTCCCAGTGCACACCCGGTCCATTGAACCAAGTGGTGTCGGACCACGATAATGAAAGGCATGGGCCAGATTCACCTGGCTTCACCACATGAGCCTAAGCCCAATAGCACCTCATACCTCACCACTCAAAACTCTGCAGCCTTACCTCTCCCAGTCACACATATACATCCACCAGCCCAACACTCAAACCTAATCCTAAAGTCCAAGGGGGCACACACCCCCACAAACCCTCGGCACATCCCAGTGATCATGCCACACTCCCACAAACCCTAGGCACACCCCGACTAACCCTGGCCACACCCCCACAAACCCAATTACCTTTGTCAGGAGGGGCAAGATCCAAGAAAGGCAAGTGTTGGACCTGGTTAATGAAGGCGTGGGCCAGATCAAAGTGGCAGGGTCGCGTGAAATTGAATCTCAAGTGAGGAGATCAAAAAGCACAAGAGGGCTGATTTGCCCACTGCCCGCATACTCTCAACCTAACCTAACAGTGACACGCTCTTCATTCTCCCGGTCGACAAAATGCCAAGAACAAAGCCCAGATGCCCAAACGGCAAGAGAGAACCAGAAAGTTAAACCCAAGCTGGGTCCACAGAAAACAAGCCACCACTAAACTCAGGTGCAGAGACACCGAATGCCCAGTAAACACTGTCAATTTAACCCATGCATCCCCAGGCATACAGATGCCAGGTAACGATGTTTAAAAACGTCATTACCCTCAAAGTTACATGCCTCTCATTATCCTGGTCCATGGGAAAACACAAGCCGAGCTTGATCAACTCCGGCTGGGTCATCTCGGGGAGGGTGTTTAATGATGAAAGACCCGAAACACCCCATGATCCGAGGATGCATTACTGATGATGTGTCCCAGTGCACACCCGGTCCATTGAACCAAGTGGTGTCGGACCACGATAATGAAAGGCATGGGCCAGATTCACCTGGCTTCACCACACGAGCCTATGCGCCACAGCACCTCATACCTCACCACTCCAAACTCTGCAGCCTTACCTATCCCAGTCACACATATACATCCACCAGCCCAACACTCAAACCTAATCCTAAAGTCCAAGGGGGCACACACCCCCACAAACCCTCGGCACATCCCAGAGATCATGCCACACCCCCACAAACCCTTGGCACACCCCGACTAACCCTGGCCACTCCCCCACAAACCCGATTACCTTTGTCAGGAGGGGCAAGATCCAAGAAAGGCAAGTGTTGGACCTGGTTAATGAAGGCGTGGGCCAGATCAAAGTGGCAGGGTCGCGTGAAATTGAATCTCAAGTGAGGAGATCAAAAAGCACAAGAGGGCTGATTTGCCCACTGCCCGCATACTCTCAACCTAACCTAACAGTGACACGCTCTTCATTCTCCCGGTCGACAAAATGCCAAGAACAAAGCCCAGATGCCCAAACGGCAAGAGAGAACCAGAAAGTTAAACCCAAGCTGGGTACACAGAAAACCAGTGACCACTAAACTCAGGTGCAGAGACACCGAATGCCCAGTAAACACTGTCAATTTAACCCATGCAATCCCAGGCATACAGATGCCAGGTAATGATGTTTAAAAACAACATTACCCTCATAGTTACATGCCTCTCATTATCCTGGTCCATGGGAAAACACAAGCCGAGCTTGATCAACTCCGGCTGGGTCAACTCGGGGAGGGTGTTTAATGATGAAAGACCCGAAACACCCGATGATCCGAGGATGCATTACTGATGATGTGTCCCAGTGCACACCCGGTCCATTGAACCAAGTGGTGTCGGACCACGATAATGAAAGGCATGGGCCAGATTCACCTGGCTTCACCACATGAGCCTATGCGCCACAGCACCTCATACCTCACCACTCCAAACTCTGCAGCCTTACCTATCCCAGTCACACATATACATCCACCAGCCCAACACTCAAACCTAATCCTAAAGTCCAAGGGGGCACACACCCCCACAAACCCTCGGCACATCCCAGTGATCATGCCACACTCCCACAAACCCTAGGCACACCCCGACTAACCCTGGCCACACCCCCACAAACCCAATTACCTTTGTCAGGAGGGGCAAGATCCAAGAAAGGCAAGTGTTGGACCTGGTTAATGAAGGCGTGGGCCAGATCAAAGTGGCAGGGTCGCGTGAAATTGAATCTCAAGTCAGGAGATCAAAAAGCACAAGAGGGCTGATTTGCCCACTGCCCGCATACTCTCAACCTAACCTAACAGTGACACGCTCTTCATTCTCCCGGTCGACAAAATGCCAAGAATAAAGCCCAGATGCCCAAACGGCGAGAGAGAACCAGAAAGTTAAACCCAAGCTGGGTCCACAGAAAACCAGTCACCACTAAACTCAGGTGCAGAGACACCGAATGCCCAGTAAACACTGTCAATTTAACCCATGCAATCCCAGGCATACAGATGCCGGGTAATGATGTTTAAAAACAACATTACCCTCATAGTTACATGCCTCTCATTATCCTGGTCCATGGGAAAACACAAGCCGAGCTTGATCAACTCCGGCTGGGTCATCTCGGGGAGGGTGTTTAATGATGAAAGACCCGAAACACCCCATGATCCGAGGATGCATTACTGATGATGTGTCCCAGTGCACACCCGGTCCATTGAACCAAGTGGTGTCGGACCACGATAATGAAAGGCATGGGCCAGATTCACCTGGCTTCACCACTAAGCCCCATAGAACCTCATACCTCACCACTCAAAATTCTGCAGCCTTACCTCTCCCAGTCACACATATACATCCACCAGCCCAACACTCAAACCTAATCCTAAAGTCCAAGGGGGCACACACCCCCACAAACCCTCGGCACATCCCAGAGATCATGCCACACCCCCACAAACCCTAGGCACACCCCGACTAACCCTGGCCACTCCCCCACAAACACGATTACCTTTGTCAGGAGGGGCAAGATCCAAGAAAGGCAAGTGTTGGACCTGGTTAATGAAGGCGTGGGCCAGATCAAAGTGGCAGGGTCGCGTGAAATTGAATCTCAAGTCAGGAGATCAAAAAGCACAAGAGGGCTGATTTGCCCACTGCCCGCATACTCTCAACCTAACCTAACAGTGACACGCTCTTCATTCTCCCGGTCGACAAAATGCCAAGAATAAAGCCCAGATGCCCAAACGGCGAGAGAGAACCAGAAAGTTAAACCCAAGCTGGGTCCACAGAAAACCAGTCACCACTAAACTCAGGTGCAGAGACACCGAATGCCCAGTAAACACTGTCAATTTAACCCATGCAATCCCAGGCATACAGATGCCGGGTAATGATGTTTAAAAACAACATTACCCTCATAGTTACATGCCTCTCATTATCCTGGTCCATGGGAAAACACAAGCCGAGCTTGATCAACTCCGGCTGGGTCATCTCGGGGAGGGTGTTTAATGATGAAAGACCCGAAACACCCCATGATCCGAGGATGCATTACTGATGATGTGTCCCAGTGTACACCCGGTCCATTGAACCAAGTGGTGTCGGACCACGATAATGAAAGGCATGGGCCAGATTCACCTGGCTTCACCACTAAGCCCCATAGAACCTCATACCTCACCACTCAAAATTCTGCAGCCTTACCTCTCCCAGTCACACATATACATCCACCAGCCCAACACTCAAACCTAATCCTAAAGTCCAAGGGGGCACACACCCCCACAAACCCTCGGCACATCCCAGAGATCATGCCACACCCCCACAAACCCTAGGCACACCCCGACTAACCATGGCCACTCCCCCACAAACACGATTACCTTTGTCAGGAGGGGCAAGATCCAAGAAAGGCAAGTGTTGGACCTGGTTAATGAAGGCGTGGGCCAGATCAAAGTGGCAGGGTCGCGTGAAATTGAATCTCAAGTCAGGAGATCAAAAAGCACAAGAGGGCTGATTTGCCCACTGCCCGCATACTCTCAACCTAACCTAACAGTGACACGCTCTTCATTCTCCCGGTCGACAAAATGCCAAGAATAAAGCCCAGATGCCCAAACGGCGAGAGAGAACCAGAAAGTTAAACCCAAGCTGGGTCCACAGAAAACCAGTCACCACTAAACTCAGGTGCAGAGACACCGAATGCCCAGTAAACACTGTCAATTTAACCCATGCAATCCCAGGCATACAGATGCCGGGTAATGATGTTTAAAAACAACATTACCCTCATAGTTACATGCCTCTCATTATCCTGGTCCATGGGAAAACACAAGCCGAGCTTGATCAACTCCGGCTGGGTCATCTCGGGGAGGGTGTTTAATGATGAAAGACCCGAAACACCCCATGATCCGAGGATGCATTACTGATGATGTGTCCCAGTGCACACCCGGTCCATTGAACCAAGTGGTGTCGGACCACGATAATGAAAGGCATGGGCCAGATTCACCTGGCTTCACCACTAAGCCCCATAGAACCTCATACCTCACCACTCAAAATTCTGCAGCCTTACCTCTCCCAGTCACACATATACATCCACCAGCCCAACACTCAAACCTAATCCTAAAGTCCAAGGGGGCACACACCCCCACAAACCCTCGGCACATCCCAGAGATCATGCCACACCCCCACAAACCCTAGGCACACCCCGACTAACCCTGGCCACTCCCCCACAAACACGATTACCTTTGTCAGGAGGGGCAAGATCCAAGAAAGGCAAGTGTTGGACCTGGTTAATGAAGGCGTGGGCCAGATCAAAGTGGCAGGGTCGCGTGAAATTGAATCTCAAGTCAGGAGATCAAAAAGCACAAGAGGGCTGATTTGCCCACTGCCCGCATACTCTCAACCTAACCTAACAGTGACACGCTCTTCATTCTCCCGGTCGACAAAATGCCAAGAATAAAGCCCAGATGCCCAAACGGCGAGAGAGAACCAGAAAGTTAAACCCAAGCTGGGTCCACAGAAAACCAGTCACCACTAAACTCAGGTGCAGAGACACCGAATGCCCAGTAAACACTGTCAATTTAACCCATGCAATCCCAGGCATACAGATGCCGGGTAATGATGTTTAAAAACAACATTACCCTCATAGTTACATGCCTCTCATTATCCTGGTCCATGGGAAAACACAAGCCGAGCTTGATCAACTCCGGCTGGGTCATCTCGGGGAGGGTGTTTAATGATGAAAGACCCGAAACACCCCATGATCCGAGGATGCATTACTGATGATGTGTCCCAGTGCACACCCGGTCCATTGAACCAAGTGGTGTCGGACCACGATAATGAAAGGCATGGGCCAGATTCACCTGGCTTCACCACTAAGCCCCATAGAACCTCATACCTCACCACTCAAAATTCTGCAGCCTTACCTCTCCCAGTCACACATATACATCCACCAGCCCAACACTCAAACCTAATCCTAAAGTCCAAGGGGGCACACACCCCCACAAACCCTCGGCACATCCCAGAGATCATGCCACACCCCCACAAACCCTAGGCACACCCCGACTAACCCTGGCCACTCCCCCACAAACACGATTACCTTTGTCAGGAGGGGCAAGATCCAAGAAAGGCAAGTGTTGGACCTGGTTAATGAAGGCGTGGGCCAGATCAAAGTGGCAGGGTCGCGTGAAATTGAATCTCAAGTCAGGAGATCAAAAAGCACAAGAGGGCTGATTTGCCCACTGCCCGCATACTCTCAACCTAACCCTCCAAACTCTGCAGCCTTACCTATCCCAGTCACACATATACATCCACCAGCCCAACACTCAAACCTAATCCTAAAGTCCAAGGGGGCACACACCCCCACAAACCCTCGGCACATCCCAGAGATCATGCCACACCCCCACAAACCAGGCACACCCCGACTAACCTTGGCCACTCCCCCACAAACCCGATTACCTTTGTCAGGAGGGGCAAGATCCAAGAAAGGCAAGTGTTGGACCTGGTTAATGAAGGCGTGGGCCAGATCAAAGTGGCAGGGTCGCGTGAAATTGAATCTCAAGTGAGGAGATCAAAAAGCACAAGAGGGCTGATTTGCCCACTGCCCGCATACTCTCAACCTAACCCTAACCCTAACCCTAACCCTAACCCATCCACCAGCCCAACACTCAAACCTAATCCTAAAGTCCAAGGGGGCACACACCCCCACAAACCCTCGGCACATCCCAGTGATCATGCCACACCCCCACAAACCCTAGTCACACCCCGACTAACCCTGGCCACACCCCCACAAACCCGATTACCTTTGTCAGGAGGGGCAAGATCCAAGAAAGACAAGTGTTGGACCTGGTTAATGAAGGCGTGGGCCAGATCAAAGTGGCAGGGTCGCGTGAAATTGAATCTCAAGTGAGGAGATCAAAAAGCACAAGAGGGCTGATTTGCCCACTGCCCGCATACTCTCAACCTAACCCTAACCCTAACCCTAACCCTAATGAAAGACCCGAAACACCCCATGATCCGAGGATGCATTACTGATGATGTGTCCCAATGCACACCCGGTCCATTGAACCAAGTGGTGTCGGACCACGATAATGAAAGGCATGGGCCAGATTCACCTGGCTTCACCACATGAGCCTATGCGCCACAGCACCTCATACCTCACCACTCCAAACTCTGCAGCCTTACCTATCCCAGTCACACATATACATCCACCAGCCCAACACTCAAACCTAATCCTAAAGTCCAAGGGGGCACACACCCCCACAAACCCTCGGCACATCCCACAGATCATGCCACACCCTCACAAACCCTAGGCACACCCCGACTAACCCTGGCCACTCCCCCACAAACCCGATTACCTTTGTCAGGAGGGGCAAGATCCAAGAAAGGCAAGTGTTGGACCTGGTTAATGAAGGCGTGGGCCAGATCAAAGTGGCAGGGTCGCGTGAAATTGAATCTCAAGTGAGGAGATCAAAAAGCACAAGAGGGCTGATTTGCCCACTGCCCGCATACTCTCAACCTAACCCTAACCCTAATTTCCAAGGGATCGGTCACCCCAACTAAACCAGACAGCACCCCAAATAACCCAAACCACACCACACTAAGGGGCTTATATAATAGTCCTTTGCCCTACCACTAAACCTAACACCTCCAACCGTGCTACACACCCCCATAAACCCAAACCCTCACCCCATCAAGGGGCCAAATTTACCCAGTATCACCAGCAGTTAGGCTCCGATTTCAGCCCTCCCCCCTACGGCAAGGGCAACCAAACACCCCCCCCCCCGCAATACCATTTGCCATCCCACCCCACCGCCGTGAACACTCAACCCCCATTGCCTAACTGTACCCCGGGGCATGTCCCTCCCCACACACCCCTCAATTAGCTACTGCACAGCCCCCAGATCACAGCACCCAGTCCCTATAAGAAAGTCCCCAAACCCAAAACACTATCCATAGGCAAGAACTCCACCATTTCAACTTAAACTCCAGAATGGAGGTTAAAGAGAAGGAAGATCCCAATAAAGGCAAGTCGGGGACCGAGATGATGACAACGTGGGCCAAAAACAAAGTGGCAGGGTGAAGTGATACTGCATCTCCAGTAAGAGATCCACAAACGCTAGAGGGATATTTTGCCCACTGCCCGCATACTCGCATCCTAACCCTAACCCAACCTAACCTAACAGTGACACGCTCTTCATTCTCCCGGTCGACAAAATGCCAAGAACAAAGCCCAGATGCCCAAACGGCAAGAGAGAACCAGAAAGTTAAACCCAAGCTGGGTCCACAGAAAACAAGCCACCACTAAACTCAGGTGCAGAGACACCGAATGCCCAGTAAACACTGTCAATTTAACCCATGCAATCCCAGGCATACAGATGCCAGGTAATGATGTTTAAAAACAACATTACCATCATAGTTACATGCCTCTCATTATCCTGGTCCATGGGAAAACACAAGCCGAGCTTGATCAACTCCGGCTGGGTCATCTCGGGGAGGGTGTTTAATGATGAAAGACCCGAAACACCCCATGATCCGAGGATGCATTACTGATGATGTGTTCCAGTGCACACCCGGTCCATTGAACCAAGTGGTGTCGGACCACGATAATGAAAGGCATGGGCCAGATTCACCTGGCTTCACCACACGAGCCTAAGTCCCATAGCACCTCATACCTCACCATTCAAAACTCTGCAGCCTTACCTCTCCCAGTCACACATATACATCCACCAGCCCAACACTTAAACCTAATCCTAAAGTCCAAGGGGGCACACAACCCCACAAACCCTCGGCACATCCCAGAGATCATGCCACACCCCCACAAACCCTAGGCACACCCCGACTAACCCTGGCCACTCCCCCACAAACCCGATTACCTTTGTCAGGAGGGGCAAGATCCAAGAAAGGCAAGTGTTGGACCTGGTTAATGAAGGCGTGGGCCAGATCAAAGTGGCAGGGTCGCGTGAAATTGAATCTCAAGTGAGGAGATCAAAAAGCACAAGAGGGCTGATTTGCCCACTGCCCGCATACTCTCAACCTAACCTAACAGTGACACGCTCTTCATTCTCCCGGTCGACAAAATGCCAAGAACAATGCCCAGATGCCCAAACGGCAAGAGAGAACCAGAAAGTTAAACCCAAGCTGGGTCCACAGAAAACCAGTCACCACTAAACTCAGGTGCAGAGACACCAAATGCCCAGTAAACACTGTCAATTTAACCCATGCAATCCCAGACATACAGATGCCGGGTAATGATGTTTAAAACAACATTACCCTCATAGTTACATGCCTCTCATTATCCTGGTCCATGGGAAAACACAAGCCGAGCTTGATCAACTCCGGCTGGGTCATCTCGGGGAGGGTGTTTAATGATGAAAGACCCGAAACACCCCATGATCCGAGGATGCATTACTGATGATGTGTCCCAGTGCACACCCGGTCCATTGAACCAAGTGGTGTCGGACCACGATAATGAAAGGCATGGGCCAGATTCACCTGGCTTCACCACTAAGCCCCATGGAACCTCATACCTCACCACTCCAAACTCTGCAGCCTTACCTATCCCAGTCACACATATACATCCACCAGCCCAACACTCAAACCTAATCCTAAAGTCCAAGGGGGCACACACCCCCACAAACCCTCGGCACATCCCAGAGATCATGCCACACCCCCACAAACCAGGCACACCCCGACTAACCTTGGCCACTCCCCCACAAACCCGATTACCTTTGTCAGGAGGGGCAAGATCCAAGAAAGGCAAGTGTTGGACCTGGTTAATGAAGGCGTGGGCCAGATCAAAGTGGCAGGGTCGCGTGAAATTGAATCTCAAGTGAGGAGATCAAAAAGCACAAGAGGGCTGATTTGCCCACTGCCCGCATACTCTCAACCTAACCCTAATGCGACAAAATGCCAAGAATAAAGCCCAGATGCCCAAACGGCGAGAGAGAACCAGAAAGTTAAACCCAAGCTGGGTCCACAGAAAACCAGACACCACTAAACTCAGGTGCAGAGACACCGAATGCCCAGTAAACACTGTCAATTTAACCCATGCAATCCCAGGCATACAGATGCCAGGTAATGATGTTTAAAAACAACATTACCCTCATAGTTACATGCCTCTCATTATCCTGGTCCATGGGAAAACACAAGCCGAGCTTGATCAACTCCGGCTGGGTCATCTCGGGGAGGGTGTTTAATGATGAAAGACCCGAAACACCCCATGATCCGAGGATGCATTACTGATGATGTGTCCCAATGCACACCCGGTCCATTGAACCAAGTGGTGTCGGACCACGATAATGAAAGGCATGGGCCAGATTCACCTGGCTTCACCACATGAGCCTATGCGCCACAGCACCTCATACCTCACCACTCCAAACTCTGCAGCCTTACCTATCCCAGTCACACATATACATCCACCAGCCCAACACTCAAACCTAATCCTAAAGTCCAAGGGGGCACACACCCCCACAAACCCTCGGCACATCCCACAGATCATGCCACACCCTCACAAACCCTAGGCACACCCCGACTAACCCTGGCCACTCCCCCACAAACCCGATTACCTTTGTCAGGAGGGGCAAGATCCAAGAAAGGCAAGTGTTGGACCTGGTTAATGAAGGCGTGGGCCAGATCAAAGTGGCAGGGTCGCGTGAAATTGAATCTCAAGTGAGGAGATCAAAAAGCACAAGAGGGCTGATTTGCCCACTGCCCACATACTCTCAACCTAACCCTAACCCTAATTTCCAAGGGATCGGTCACCCCAACTAAACCAGACAGCACCCCAAATAACCCAAACCACACCACACTAAGGGGCTTATATAATAGTCCTTTGCCCTACCACTAAACCTAACACCTCCAACCGTGCTACACACCCCCATAAACCCAAACCCTCACCCCATCAAGGGGCCAAATTTACCCAGTATCACCAGCAGTTAGGCTCCGATTTCAGCCCTCCCCCCTACGGCAAGGGCAACCAAACACCCCCCCCCCCGCAATACCATTTGCCATCCCACCCCACCGCCGTGAACACTCAACCCCCATTGCCTAACTGTACCCCGGGGCATGTCCCTCCCCACACACCCCTCAATTAGCTACTGCACAGCCCCCAGATCACAGCACCCAGTCCCTATAAGAAAGTCCCCAAACCCAAAACACTATCCATAGGCAAGAACTCCACCATTTCAACTTAAACTCCAGAATGGAGGTTAAAGAGAAGGAAGATCCCAATAAAGGCAAGTCGGGGACCGAGATGATGACAACGTGGGCCAAAAACAAAGTGGCAGGGTGAAGTGATACTGCATCTCCAGTAAGAGATCCACAAACGCTAGAGGGATATTTTGCCCACTGCCCGCATACTCGCATCCTAACCCTAACCCAACCTAACCTAACAGTGACACGCTCTTCATTCTCCCGGTCGACAAAATGCCAAGAACAAAGCCCAGATGCCCAAACGGCAAGAGAGAACCAGAAAGTTAAACCCAAGCTGGGTCCACAGAAAACAAGCCACCACTAAACTCAGGTGCAGAGACACCGAATGCCCAGTAAACACTGTCAATTTAACCCATGCAATCCCAGGCATACAGATGCCAGGTAATGATGTTTAAAAACAACATTACCATCATAGTTACATGCCTCTCATTATCCTGGTCCATGGGAAAACACAAGCCGAGCTTGATCAACTCCGGCTGGGTCATCTCGGGGAGGGTGTTTAATGATGAAAGACCCGAAACACCCCATGATCCGAGGATGCATTACTGATGATGTGTTCCAGTGCACACCCGGTCCATTGAACCAAGTGGTGTCGGACCACGATAATGAAAGGCATGGGCCAGATTCACCTGGCTTCACCACACGAGCCTAAGTCCCATAGCACCTCATACCTCACCATTCAAAACTCTGCAGCCTTACCTCTCCCAGTCACACATATACATCCACCAGCCCAACACTTAAACCTAATCCTAAAGTCCAAGGGGGCACACAACCCCACAAACCCTCGGCACATCCCAGAGATCATGCCACACCCCCACAAACCCTAGGCACACCCCGACTAACCCTGGCCACTCCCCCACAAACCCGATTACCTTTGTCAGGAGGGGCAAGATCCAAGAAAGGCAAGTGTTGGACCTGGTTAATGAAGGCGTGGGCCAGATCAAAGTGGCAGGGTCGCGTGAAATTGAATCTCAAGTGAGGAGATCAAAAAGCACAAGAGGGCTGATTTGCCCACTGCCCGCATACTCTCAACCTAACCTAACAGTGACACGCTCTTCATTCTCCCGGTCGACAAAATGCCAAGAACAATGCCCAGATGCCCAAACGGCAAGAGAGAACCAGAAAGTTAAACCCAAGCTGGGTCCACAGAAAACCAGTCACCACTAAACTCAGGTGCAGAGACACCAAATGCCCAGTAAACACTGTCAATTTAACCCATGCAATCCCAGACATACAGATGCCGGGTAATGATGTTTAAAACAACATTACCCTCATAGTTACATGCCTCTCATTATCCTGGTCCATGGGAAAACACAAGCCGAGCTTGATCAACTCCGGCTGGGTCATCTCGGGGAGGGTGTTTAATGATGAAAGACCCGAAACACCCCATGATCCGAGGATGCATTACTGATGATGTGTCCCAGTGCACACCCGGTCCATTGAACCAAGTGGTGTCGGACCACGATAATGAAAGGCATGGGCCAGATTCACCTGGCTTCACCACTAAGCCCCATGGAACCTCATACCTCACCACTCCAAACTCTGCAGCCTTACCTATCCCAGTCACACATATACATCCACCAGCCCAACACTCAAACCTAATCCTAAAGTCCAAGGGGGCACACACCCCCACAAACCCTCGGCACATCCCAGAGATCATGCCACACCCCCACAAACCAGGCACACCCCGACTAACCTTGGCCACTCCCCCACAAACCCGATTACCTTTGTCAGGAGGGGCAAGATCCAAGAAAGGCAAGTGTTGGACCTGGTTAATGAAGGCGTGGGCCAGATCAAAGTGGCAGGGTCGCGTGAAATTGAATCTCAAGTGAGGAGATCAAAAAGCACAAGAGGGCTGATTTGCCCACTGCCCGCATACTCTCAACCTAACCCTAATGCGACAAAATGCCAAGAATAAAGCCCAGATGCCCAAACGGCGAGAGAGAACCAGAAAGTTAAACCCAAGCTGGGTCCACAGAAAACCAGACACCACTAAACTCAGGTGCAGAGACACCGAATGCCCAGTAAACACTGTCAATTTAACCCATGCAATCCCAGGCATACAGATGCCAGGTAATGATGTTTAAAAACAACATTACCCTCATAGTTACATGCCTCTCATTATCCTGGTCCATGGGAAAACACAAGCCGAGCTTGATCAACTCCGGCTGGGTCATCTCGGGGAGGGTGTTTAATGATGAAAGACCCGAAACACCCCATGATCCGAGGATGCATTACTGATGATGTGTCCCAGTGCACACCCGGTCCATTGAACCAAGCGCTGTCGGACCACGATAATGAAAGGCATGGGCCAGATTCACCTGGCTTCACCACACAAGCCTATGCGCCATAGCATCTCATACCTCACCACTCCAAACTCTGCAGCCTTACCTGTCCCAGTCACACATATACATCCACCAGCCCAACACTCAAACCTAATCCTAAAGTCCAAGGGGGCACACACCCCCACAAACCCTCGGCACATCCCAGAGATCATGCCACACCCCCACAAACCCTAGGCACACCCCGACTAACCCTGGCCACTCCCCCACAAACCCGATTACCTTTGTCAGGAGGGGCAAGATCCAAGAAAGGCAAGTGTTGGACCTGGTTAATGAAAGCGTGGGCCAGATCAAAGTGGCAGGGTCGCGTGAAATTGAATCTCAAGTGAGGAGATCAAAAAGCACAAGAGGGCTGATTTGCCCACTGCCCGCATACTCTCAACCTAACCTAACAGTGACACGCTCTTCATTCTCCCGGTCGACAAAATGCCAAGAATAAAGCCCAGATGCCCAAACGGCGAGAGAGAACCAGAAAGTTAAACCCAAGCTGGGTCCACAGAAAACCAGACACCACTAAACTCAGGTGCAGAGACACCGAATGCCCAGTAAACACTGTCAATTTAACCCATGCAATCCCAGGCATACAGATGCCAGGTAATGATGTTTAAAAACAACATTACCCTCATAGTTACATGCCTCTCATTATCCTGGTCCATGGGAAAACACAAGCCGAGCTTGATCAACTCCGGCTGGGTCACCTCGGGGAGGGTGTTTAATGATGAAAGACCCGAAACACCCCATGATCCGAGGATGCATTACTGATGATGTGTCCCAGTGCACACCCGGTCCATTGAACCAAGCGCTGTCGGACCACGATAATGAAAGGCATGGGCCAGATTCACCTGGCTTCACCACACAAGCCTATGCGCCATAGCATCTCATACCTCACCACTCCAAACTCTGCAGCCTTACCTATCCCAGTCACACATATACATCCACCAGCCCAACACTCAAACCTAATCCTAAAGTCCAAGGGGGCACACACCCCCACAAACCCTCGGCACATCCCAGAGATCATGCCACACCCCCACAAACCCTAGGCACACCCCGACTAACCCTGGCCACTCCCCCACAAACCCGATTACCTTTGTCAGGAGGGGCAAGATCCAAGAAAGGCAAGTGTTGGACCTGGTTAATGAAAGCGTGGGCCAGATCAAAGTGGCAGGGTCGCGTGAAATTGAATCTCAAGTGAGGAGATCAAAAAGCACAAGAGGGCTGATTTGCCCACTGCCCGCATACTCTCAACCTAACCTAACAGTGACACGCTCTTCATTCTCCCGGTCGACAAAATGCCAAGAATAAAGCCCAGATGCCCAAACGGCGAGAGAGAACCAGAAAGTTAAACCCAAGCTGGGTCCACAGAAAACCAGACACCACTAAACTCAGGTGCAGAGACACCGAATGCCCAGTAAACACTGTCAATTTAACCCATGCAATCCCAGGCATACAGATGCCAGGTAATGATGTTTAAAAACAACATTACCCTCATAGTTACATGCCTCTCATTATCCTGGTCCATGGGAAAACACAAGCCGAGCTTGATCAACTCCGGCTGGGTCAACTCGGGGAGGGTGTTTAATGATGAAAGACCCGAAACACCCCATGATCCGAGGATGCATTACTGATGATGTGTCCCAGTGCACACCCGGTCCATTGAACCAAGTGGTGTCGGACCACGATAATGAAAGGCATGGGCCAGATTCACCTGGCTTCACCACATGAGCCTATGCGCCACAGCACCTCATACCTCACCACTCCAAACTCTGCAGCCTTACCTATCCCAGTCACACATATACATCCACCAGCCCAACACTCAAACCTAATCCTAAAGTCCAAGGGGGCACACACCCCCACAAACCCTCGGCACATCCCAGTGATCATGCCACACCCCCACAAACCCTAGTCACACCCCGACTAACCCTGGCCACACCCCCACAAACCCGATTACCTTTGTCAGGAGGGGCAAGATCCAAGAAAGGCAAGTGTTGGACCTGGTTAATGAAGGCGTGGGCCAGATCAAAGTGGCAGGGTCGCGTGAAATTGAATCTCAAGTGAGGAGATCAAAAAGCACAAGAGGGCTGATTTGCCCACTGCCCGCATACTCTCAACCTAACCCTAACCCTAACCCTAACCCAGTTATACCTCCCGTCGCCCAGCGGGCCCCCCTCAACCCTACCCCCCCAACCTAATCCTAACATCCGGAGGACCACACACCCCAACTAAACCCTAACCCGAATTTCCAAGGGACCGGGCACCCCAACTGAACCGGACGGCACCCCAAATAACACAAACCACATCACACTAAGGGGCTTATATAATACCCCTTTGCCCTACCACTAAACCTAACACCTCCAACCCTGCTACACACCCCCATAAACCCAAACCCTCACCCCAGCAAGGGGCCAAATTCCCACTGCCGCATAATCGCATCCTAACCCCAGCCCTGACCCTAACCCTAATTTCCAAGGGATCGTGCACCCCAACTAAACGGACAGCACCCCAAATAACCCAAACCACACCACACGAATGGCTTATATAATAATCCTTTGCCCTACCACTAAACCTAACACCTCCAACCCTGCCACACACCCCCATAAACCCAAACCCTCACCCCATCAAGGGGCCAGATTCACTCGGATCACCAGCAGTTAGGCTCCTATTTCAGCCCTCACATGGCCCTACCCTGAAACCTAACATGTTCACACCCCATAAACATGGGTCCTCTTCTCGCCAGAGAACCAAACTCACCCCACACCACCAGTTATACCTCCTGCTGCCCAGCGGGCCCCCCTCAATCCTACCCCCCCAACCTAATCCTATATTCCAGGGGACCACACACCCCAACTAAACCCTAACCCTAACCTTAATTCCAATGGACCGCGCACCCCAACTAAACCGGACAGCACCCCAAATAACCCAAACCACACCACACTAAGGGTCTTATATAATAGTCCTTTGCCCAACCACTAAACCTAACACCTCCAACCCCGCCACACACCCCCATAAACCCAAACCCTCACCCCATCAAGGGGCCAAATTTACCCAGTATCACCAGCAGTTAGGCTCCGATTTCAGCCCTCCCCCCTACGGCAAGGGCAACCAACCCCCCCCCCCCGCAATACCATTTGCCACCCGACCCCACCTCCCTTTGCCATGTACACTCAACCCCTATTACCTAACTCTACCCCTGGGCATGTCCCTCCCCACACATCCCTCAATTAGCTACTGCACAGCACCCAGTCCCTATAAGAAAGTCCCCAAATCCAAAACACTATCCATAGGCAAGAACTCCACCATTTCAGCTTAAACTCCAGAATGGAGGTTAAAGAGAAGGAAGATCCCAATAAAGGCAAGTCGGGGACCGAGATGATGACAGCGTGGGCCAAAAACAAAGTGGCAAGGTGAAGTGATACTGCATCTCCAGTAAGAGATCCACAAACGCTAGAGGGATATTTTGCCCACTGCCCGTATACTCGCATCCTAACCCTAACCCTAAACCTAACCCCATGCCACACCCCCACAAACCTAGGCACACCCTGACTAACCCTGGCCACACCCCCACAAACCCGATTTCCCTTTTTAGGAGCGGCAAGATCCAAGAAAGGCAAGTGTTGGACCTGGTTAATGAAGGCGTGGGCCAGATCAAAGTGGCAGGGTTGCATGAAATTGAATCTCAAGTGAGGAGATCAAAAAGCACAAGAGGGCTGATTTGCCCACTGCCCGCATACTCTCAACCTAACCCTAACCTCCCACTGCCCAGCGGGCCCCCCTCAACCCTACCCCCCCAACCTAATCCTAACATCCGGAGGACCACACACCCCAACTAAACCCTAACCCTAATTTCCAAGGGACCGTGCACCCCAACTAAACCGGACAGCACCCCAAATAACCCAAACCACACCACACTAAAGGGCTTATATAATAGTCCTTTGCCCTACCACTAAACCTAACACCTCCAACCCTGCTACACACCCCCATAAACCCAAACCCTCACCCCAGCAAGGGACCAAATTCCCACTGCCCGCATACTCGCATCCTAACCCCAGCCCTGACCCTAATTTCCAAGGGACTGCGCACCCCAACTAAACCGGACAGCACCCCAAATAATCCAAACCACACCACACTAAAGGACTTATATAACAGTCCTTTACCCTAACCCTAAACCTAACATCTCCAACCCTGCTACACACCCCCATAAACCCAAGCCCTTACCCCATCAAGGGGCCAAACTTGCCCAATATCACCAGCAGCTAGGCTCTTATTTCAGCCCTCCCCCCCTACTGCAGGGGACACCTTCACCCCCGCAATGCCAATGCCCACCCCACCCCACCTCCCTTCGCCGTGAATCCTCAACCCCCATTACCTAACTCTACCGCCGGGCATGTCCCTCCCCACAACACCCGTCAATTAGCTACCGCACAACCCCCAGATCACAGCACACAGTCCCTATAAAAAAGACCCCAAATCCAAAACACTATCCATAGGCAATAACTCCACTATTGTAACTTAAACTCCAGAATGGAGGTTGAAGAGGAGAAAGATCCCAGTAAAGGAAAGTTGGGGACCGAGATGATGATGACGTGGGCCAAAAACAAAGTGGCAGGGTTGCGTGAAATTGAATCTCAAAGTGAGGAGATCAAAAAGCACAAGAGGGCTGATTTGCCCACTGTCCGCATACTCTCAACCTAACCGCATCCCAAGAGGGAGAGGGGAACAGACCCTCCACCTCCAGGGACGGCTTCTGGATCAACCGTGACCGGACCCGTATCACACCCGAGCCCCGGAAAAAGACCGCTCCGGCTGCACCCCGTCCGTCGGCGACGAGTAAAACGAACTTGAGTCCGGTAATTGTGCTGCGGGACTGTCTCAGACCAACAGGTCCTGAGAACAACACGTGTAGTGGGAGTTCTGGCACAACCCACGGGAGGGCGCTGGAGCTAGTTAGTCCTCCCAGCGCCGACACGTGCATTGGGAGTTCCGGCACCGTCCACGGGAGGGCGCGGGAGATAGTTAGTCATCCCAGCGCCGACACGTGCAGTGGGAGGTCCGGCACCGTCCACGGGAGGGCGAGGGAGCTAGTTAGTCCTCCCAGCGCCGACACTCACAGTGGGAGTTCCGGCACCGTCCACGGGAGGGCGCTGGAGCTAGTTAACCCACTCGACGCCGATGCGGCCCCACTGCCCCAGTCACAGGAACAGAGAAGGCACCAGATGAGCCCCTCCCCACCCAGGAGCCCCTCGGAGAAGACGCAATCCAACCTAAGGAGCAGGGGAGCCCCAGCCCACTGCCCCCACGGCCTCCCCGACCCAAGACCCCGAGGAATCAGCACCCCACCCCACACCAGTGCGGATGGGCACACAGACAAGGGGAGCCAGTACACGAGGACCAAGCAAGTCTTCCACCCCAGGGAACCACACAGCCCGAGAGTAGGAGGACATGGGACAAACAAGAGGACAGGTAACCTCTATTTGCAACAACCAGGAGGGTCAAATAACGAGGCATCCTCACTCTAAACAGAAAAATGTAACTTGGGAACTAAGGCCCCTTAAACCTATACTAGTTATAGGGGACTCTAACATTTCCAGGATCAAAAGATGCCCTAATAAGGATGTTCAATTGGTCAGCTTTCCGGGAGCCAAATTCACCCATGCCACTGCTATCCTGACAAAGTTAGAACCACAACTGGAAACTAAGAAGGTTATCCTTTCCTTTGGAATAAACAATAGGTCACATCAATCAGCAACAGCAACTAAACAGCTTCAGCAATTATTAAGAATGGCCCATAAAAAATTTCCCAATACCAGTATCTGGGTGCCAGAGCTGAACTTTAGCCACAGAGGCAGAGGCAGAACAAGCAACCTTGGGCCAACTAAATGAGGTTATTAAAACTACGAATTATATCCCTGCAATCCCGGCGAGGCAGTTTAAGGTAGACACAGACCACATCCATTGGACAGAAAACACAGCCTTGACCATAGTCAAGAGGTGGATGCAGTCTTTAAGCTAGAGTGGAGACAAAGCCGAGAGAGGCAGGGTCCACGACTGGGAGAGACCGTCGTGAACCTCTCCCGTACATTCATCCCTACAGAAACCCAGCAAAAGGTTCTGAACAGGGGCCTCACTTTTGTACCGACTCCAAAACTCCATAAGGAGCAGATTGAGGGGGACATGGATAAGTTCTACAGGAGAGTGGTACTCATTGACTTTTTTGGGGAGACAGAACGTATAAAGACCCCTTTCACCCTACCCTCAGACTGGATGCCCAAGAGGAGGTACAGGTCAGAAGCGGTCCTACAATTTGAGAGCACACTGGATGAGATAATGGAGAGGGAGAGAGAGGTACAGGATAAACCCAATCTAACTAGGAAGGAGAGAGCAGCCCTGAAGGAGTTGAGGGAAAATATGGATATTGTTATCAAACCAGCAGATAAAGAGAGCAGCATAGTGATCATGGACAAACAGCAATATCTATTTGAGGCACACAGACAATTAAACAACACGGAGCACTACACTAAACTAAAGGAACCCATATACTGGGAAACACACACAGAAATCAGGAACATTCTGCGAGAACTAGAAAGGACTAGATACCTCGGGAAGAAGCAGGTGGAGTACCTGACAGGGATACAGCCACGAGCAAGAAAGTTCTATATCCTCCCCAAAATACACAAGAACCCAGACTCATGGACTGTTCTGGGAGAAATACCACCCGGCAGGCCCATCGTGTCGGACTGCGGCAGTGAGTCATACAGGATAGCAGAGTACATTGATGCCTTCCTTAACCCACTATCGCAGAAACACTCCAGTTACATCAAGGACACGTACCACTTTGTCCGGATAGTCAGTTCCATGTCAGTGCCCCCTGAGGCCATACTCTTCACCATGGACATTGAAAGCCTGTACACCAATACAGAAACCGACAGGGGTATAGAGGCAGTGAGGGATATCCTACAGAAGAACCCCCAGCTAGAGAGACCAGACGAGGCCTTGATAGAACTCCTTCACCTCAGCCTGATTAAAAATGACTTTGAATTCAATAATCTATTCTACTTCCAAGTCAAGGGCACGGCGATGGGAAAGAAGTTTGCTCCAGCCTATGCCAATATATACATGGCAAAATGGGAGGAAACTGTTTATCCAAAGTGCCCCAAGAAACCCATGTGTCTCTATAGATACCTGGATGACATCTGGGGAGTGTGGACACACTCAGAGGTAGAATTGGAGGAATTTATTCAAATCCTAAACACTCATCATCCATCCATTAAGGTTAAGGCCACAACAAATAGGGAGAAAATTGACTTCCTGGACACTACGGTATTTAAACTAGCACCGGAAAACGGCAGCCAGAAACTAGCCACCAAAGTATTCTTTAAAACCACAGACACACACACCCTCCTACACACCGGGAGCCACCATCCCAAACACACCTTCAGAGGCATTGTCAAAGGACAGCTGACCCGGTTTCACCGCATTTGCACCAGGGCAGAGGACTTCCACCAAGCCACTACTATCCTCTTCTCTGCACTTAGACACAGGGGCTACAGCAGACGGAGACTCAGACACATCAAATCTGACTTTTTAAAAAGTATCACAAATCCCCGACCACGGGACAACACAACACAGAAACTACCCTTGATAACAGGATACAGTGGGATGGCAGTGAATATCCACAAGACAGTCAAAACACACTTCGAAAATCTAAAGGAGGAAGGGGGGGACACTGGGACAATACACCATAGTTTCAGCCTTCAAAAGGGGTGGAAACTTAAAAGACATACTAGTCAGTACCAAAGTACGAACAGCGCCAAACTGCGAGGTGGGAAACTGCAGGGCGTGCATATACATCAGAATTTCAAAAAGCATACACAACAGAGCTACAGGGAAGTGGGCTGAGATAGAGCAGAGGATAACTTGCGAACAAAAGAATGTAGTATATGCAATCCAGTGTAAACAATGCCATATCATATACATAGGGGAGACAGGCAACAGCCTGAGAACCAGACTCACAGAACACCTCAGTAATATCACATGAGGAAACCAAAACAGACCAGTTAGTAGGCACTTCCTGGAGCATATAATGTACTCCTTAGCAATCCTGGGCCTGGAAACCAACATAAACTGGTCAAACCTCCAAAGAAAAAGAGCAGAGAGGAGATGAATTGAAAGACTACAGACGCATTCCCCAAACGGCCTAAACGAGGCCTAAAAGACCAGGCCAGCAACATAAAATGTACTCACCGAAGGGCCAACAATGCACCCTGTAATTTTTTAAAAATTGAGAAAATTAGAAGATCCCCTTCAGTCACCCACCCCAAAAACAATTAAGATAGGGGACCATTAAATAGGAAAGGTTAGTCTTACTTTGGAAATAGAGCCTAACTACTAGGCCCCAGAACAGAACCTAATTTCCCGAGTACAGAGGAGTAAAATTAGAAATTATAACGCTACAGGAGATAACCACGAGGAAGAACAGACGCGTAACGACCGGTTTAATCCAGACGCAGCACTTGCCCCAACTTCCCAGTTTCCCCCATGGGGAAGAATACATCCCCAGCACATGACCCTGCCCTGAAACCTAACATCTTCACACCCCATAAACCCAGATGCTCTTCTCACCAGAGGGGCAAACTCACCCCACATCAGCAGTTATACCTCCCGCTGCCCAGCGGGCCCCCCTCAACCCTACCCCCCCAACCTAATTCTAACATCCGGAGGACCACACACCCCAACTAAACCCTAACCCTAATTTCCAAGGGACCGCGCACCCCAAATAACCCAAACCACACCACACTAAAGGGCTTATATAATAGTCCTTTGCCCTACCACTAAACCTAACACCTCCAATCCTGCTACACACCCCCATAAACCCAAACCCTCACCCCAGCAAGGGGCCAAATTCCCACTGCCCGCATACTCGCATCCTAACCCCAGCCCTGACCCTAGCCCTAACCCTAATTTCCAAGGGACTGCGCACCCCAACTAAACCGGACAGCACCCCAAATAACCCAAACCACACCACACTAAAGGACTTATATAACAGTCCTTTACCCTACCCCTAAACCTAACATCTCCAAACCTGCTACACACCCCCATAAACCCAAGCCCTTACCCCATCAAGGGGCCAAACTCGCCCAATATCACCAGCAGCTAGGCTCCTATTTCAGCCCTCCCCCCTACTGCAGGGGACACCCTCACCCCCGCAATGCCAATTGCCACCCCACCCCACCTCCCTTCGCCGTGAATCCTCAACCCCCATTACCTAACTCTACCCCCGGGCATGTCCCTCCCCACAACACCCATCAATTAGCTACTGCACAACCCCCAGATCACAGCACACAGTCCCTATAAAAAAGACCCCAAATCCAAAACACTATCCATAGGCAATAACTCCACTATTGTAACTTAAACTCCAGAATGGAGGTTGAAGAGGAGGAAGATCCCAGTAAAGGAAAGTTGGGGACCGAGATGATGATGACGTGGGCCAAAAACAAAGTGGCAGGGTTAAGTGATTCTGCATCTCCAGTACGAGGTCCACAGACACTAGAGGGATATTTTGCCCACTGCCCGCATACTGGCATCCTTACCAGAAGTGACACGTCTCTCATCATCCTGGTCCTCAAAAGCCAAAGTAAATCCAAGAAGCTAGGAAAACTGGCACAGACTACTGAAGTTAAACCCCAACCCCAACATACATTAGCCACAAGCTTCCACCGCATTTTACCCACAGAACAGTAAATTCACAGTTTGAACACTTAAATCACAATTAAGCAACGTAATCCTAAAAGGAGAAATGGGATGAAATTTAATCTCAACTCTAACTAGGTATTAAAGGAATAGAAATAAAAAATCAGGGGCTAAAAGAATGGGGAGGGTCGAATAATATAAAGGAGCAGCGCGATTAGTGGATAATTTACCTTTAAGAGTCTTAACAAATAGGGCGAGCCAGCAACAGCCAGGCGCTGCAGCAGGAATGGACAAACTTGTTTGGTAAAACAATACAGAGGTGGGAGGTGGGCGGTTTTGGGTGGGGGGGGGTGGTGGTAGTGGTGGGGGAGGTGCTGCGGGGGGTGGAGTGGAACATTTTAAAGGAAGACCACCTCAGTCTTTACAGAATTCCCCATGAGGAAGCCAAAGAGAACAGGCGAAACTGGTGACTCTCCCAGTCGGGAAATACGCTTTATGGAAGGCAATACGCTTTGTTAAAGGCAATTCACAGGAGTCGAAATCCCGGAACCCAAGACGAAGAACAAGCGCTAAGGACATTAATTAACTGGACTTCATCTGTAGTTTTCTGATTATTGTCTTACTTTAATGATGTGGATGAGAAATTGGAGAGTATTAAATTAAAGGCAATATGCTTTATTAAGGGAATTCGCTGGAGTCGAAATCACTGAACGCAACACGCAGAACAAGCGGTAAGAACATTAATTAAGCGGACTTCATCGGTAGTTTGGTGATTATGGTCTTACTTTAACGATGTGGGGGAGAAATTGGAGAGAGAGGACCGGGAGCCTGCCAGCACGTGGCGCGTCAGACTACCGTGGTAACGGCAGAAACCTCGGGTTTCCCAGGGATTCCTTTTCCACCACGGTTAGATTAATATATAAAATAATCCAGACTTTGCACCACCTAAGAGTTTTGGAACAAATGATCAGGCCACTGAAGGGGATCACCACCCAGGCATACAGACTGACCAAAGTCATAAAGCCAGCGAACCCCTCCCAAGAAACGCTTCGCAAAATTGCTGCCAATGCGGACGCTTGGGCTAAACAAACACGTCATATTTTAATTGATCATTACCAAAACAGCCTGCAAGAATTGGAACTCAAACTTATTGCATCGGATCTGACTGATCGCTTACCAGAAACAATCAGCAAAGCCGTAATCTGGAACAAACGAAATTTAAAGGAAAAATTTCAAATCAAATTGGAGGCCGTCCAAAAGCATATTTTTGATCTGGTCTCAAGACCTGTGCCAGAACAGCAGGCCGTGGCAGACCGGACCCACGAGGGGCCCCACAATTAGGACGCGGCCACAATAACCCCACGGACAATGGAAACCGCATCCCAAGGGGGAGAGGGGAACAGACCCTCCACCTCCAGGGACGGCTTCTGGATCAATCGTGACCGGACCCGTATCACACCCGAGCCCCGGAAAAAGACCGCTCTGGCTGCACCCCGTCCATCGGCGACGAGTAAAACGAACTTGAGTCCGGTAATTGTGCTGCGGGACTGTCTCAGACCAACAGGTCCTGAGAACAACACGTGTAGTGGGTGTTCCGGCACGGTCCACGGGAGGGCGCTGGAGCTAATTAACCCACTCGACGCCGATGCGGCCCTTTTGCCCCAGTCACAGGAACAGAGAAGATGCCAGGTGAGCCCCTCCCCACCCAGGAGCCCCTCGGAGAAGACGCAATCCAACCTAGGAGCAGGGGAGCCCCAGCCCACCGCCCCCACGGCCTCCCCGACCCAAGACTCCAAGGAATCAGCACCCCACCCCGCACCAGTGCGGATGGGCACACAGACAAGGGGAGCCAGTACACGAGGACTGAGCAAGTCTTCCACCCCAGGGAACCACACAGCCCGAGAGTAGGAGGACATGGGACAAACAAGAGGACAGGTAACCTCTATTTGCAACAACCAGGAGGGTCAAATAATGAGGCATCCTCACTCTAAACAGAAGAATGTAACTTGGGAACCAAGGCCCCTTAAACCTATACTAATTATAGGGAACTCTAACATTTCCAGGATCAAAAGATGCCCTAATAAGGATGTTCAATTGGACAGCTTTCCGGGAGCCAAATTCACCCATGCCACTGCTATCCTGACAAAGTTAGAACCACAACGGGAAACTAAGCAGGTTATCCTTTCCTTTGGAATAGACAATAGGTCACATCAACCAGCAACAGCGACTAAACAGCTTCAGCAATAATTAAGAATGGCCCATATAAAATTTCCCAATGCCAGTATTGGGGTGCCAGAGCTGAACTGTAGCCACTGTTTGACAGAGGCAGAACAAGCAACCCTGGGCCAACTAAATGAGGTTATTAAAACTACGAATTATATCACTGCAATCCCGGCGAGGCAGTTTAAGGAAGACACAGACCACATCCATTGGACAGAAAACACAGCCTTGACCATAGTCAAGAGGTGGATGCAGTCTTTAAACTAGAGTGGAGACAAAGCCAAGAGAGGCAGGGTCCACGACTGGGAGAGACCGTCGTGAACCTCTCCCGCACATTCATCCCTACAGAAACCCAGCAAAAAGTTCTGAACAGGGTCCTCACTTTTGTACCGACTCCAAAACTCCATAAGGAGCAGGTTGAGGGGGACATGGATAAGTTCTACAGGAGAGTGGTACTTGTTGACTTTTTTGGGGAGACAGAACGTAGAAAGACCCCTTTCACCCCACCCTCAGACTGGATGCCCAAGAGGAGGTACAGGTCAGAAGCGGTCCTACAATTTGAGAGCACACTGGATGAGATAATGGAGAGGGAGAGAGAAGTACAGGATAAACCCAATCTAACTAGGAAGGAGAGAGCAGCCCTGAAGGAGTTGAGGGAAAATATGGATATTGTTACCAAACCAGCAGATTAAGGGAGCAGCATAATGATCATGAACAAACAGCAATATCTATTTGAGGCACACAGGCAATTAAACACGGAGCACTACACTAAACTAAAGGAACCCGTATACTGCGCAACACACACAGAAATCAGGAACATTCTGCGAGAACTAGAAAGGACTAGATCCCTTGGGAAGAAGCAGGTGGAGTACCTGACAGGGATACAGCCATGAGCAAGAAAGTTCTATATCCTCTCCAAAATACACAAGAAGCCAGACTCATGGACTGTTCCCGGAGAAATACCACCCGGCAGGGTAAAGTGATACTGCATCTCCAGTACGAGATCCACAAACACTAGAGGGATATTTTGCCCACTGCCCGCATACTCATATCCTAACCCTAACCCCAACTCCACCCCAAAACTCCTCACCTGAATCTCCTCCTCTGAAACTCCACTCCTCAATTTCCAACCCCTGACTCCCCACTGCTGAAACCCCAACCCTGAAACTCCACCCCTGAATCTCCTCCGCGAAACAGCGCCCCTGAAACTCCTGCCCTTGAAACCTCGCCTCTGAAACTCCTTCACTGACAGTCTACCAATCAAACACCAGCCCTGAAACTCCACCTGAATCTCCAACGCATGAACTTCCACACCTGAAACTCCACCTCTCAATCCCTATCCCTGAAACTCCACCACAGAAACTCCTGCCCTGAATCTCCACCCTTGAAACCCCACGCCTAAAAATCCTTCACTGAAGCTCCACCACTGAAACACAACCACTGAAAATCCAATTCTGAATCTCCAACGCATGAAACTCCATCCCTGAAAATCTACCCCTGAATCTCCTCTCCTGAAAATCGAACCCTGAAACAGCTCCACTTAAACTCCACCCCTGAAACTCCTCCCCTGAATCTCCACCTCTTAAATCAGCCCCTGAAGCTCCACCCCTGTACCTCCATCCCTGAAATACCACCCCCGAATACTCCTCTGCTGAAAATCCTTCCCTGAAACTCCATCGCTAAACTCCTCCCCTAAATCTCCAACCCAAAATTCGACCACGGAATTTCCAACCCTGAAACTCCTTTCGTGAAACTCCAGCACTGAAATTCCACCCCTAAAACTCTCCCCGGAAACACTGCCAATTAAACTCCACACCTGAAACTCCTCCCCTAAACCTCCTCCCTTGAAACTGCACCCTTGAAAATCTACCCCTGAATCTCCTCCCGTGAAAAGCCAACCCTGAAACAGCTCCCCTGAAACTCCTCTCCTCAAACACTAACCCCGAGACTCCACCCTGAAACTACCCTTAAGAAACTCAACCCCTGAAAATCAACCCCTAAATCTCCTCCCCTCAACCTCCTGCCTTGAAACTCCACCCCTGAAAATCTACTCCTGAATCTCCTCTCCTGAAAACCGTGAAACGGCTCCACTTAAATTCCACACCTGAAACTCCTCCTGTGAATATTCACCTCTTAAATTAGCCACTGAACCTCCACCCCATGAAAGACCACCCCTGAAGCTCCTCACCGGAATCTCCTCCTCTGAAACTCCACAACTGAAACCCCACCCCTGAAACTCAAACTCCTCCACTGAAACTCTACCCATGAAACACTAACCCTGAAACTCCACTCCTCAAACTCCACCTCAGAAACTCTATCCCCGAAACTCAACCGCTGAAACTCCACCCTTGAAAATCCACCATTGAAATTCCACCCCCAAAACTCTTCCCCGTAAACTCTTCCACTTAAACTCCACACCTGAAACTCTTCCCCGAACCTCCTCCCTTGAAACTGCACCCCTGAAAATCTACCCCTGAATCTTCTTCCCTGAAAATGCAACCCAAAAACGGCTCCACTGAAACTCCTCCCCCAAGACTCCACCCCGAAACTCCTCACCTGAATCTCCTCTGAAACTCCACTCCTCAAATTCCAACCCCTGACTCCACACTGCTGAAACCCCACCCCTGAAACTCCTCCCTGAAACAACTCCCTTGAAAATCCTCCTCTTAAACTCCACTCTTCATACTCCACCCCGACGTCCCACTCATGAAACTCCACCCATGAAACATGAACCCTGAAACTCGAACCCCGAGACTCCTCACCTGAATCTCCTCCTCTGAAACTCCACTCCTCAAATTCCAACCCCTGACTCCCCACCACTGAAACTCCACCCCGAAACAACTCCCCTGAAAATCCTCCTCTTAAACTCCACCCCGACATCCCACCCATGAAACGCCACCCTTGAAACTCCTCCCTTGAACCTCCAACCCTGTAACTCCATCACAGAAACTCCACCCCAGAAACTCGGACCTTGAAACTCCACCACTGGATCTCCAGCCCCTGAAACTCCTCCCCTGAAACTCCACCTCTGAAATTCCACCACTAAAACTCTTCGCCGAAAACCCTTCCACTTAAACTCCTCACCTGAATCTCCTCCTCTGAAACTCAAAACCTGAAACTCCTCCTCTGAAGGTCTACCCCTGAAACTCCTCTCCTGAAACTACTGCCCTAAATCTCCACCCTTGAAACCCCGCGCCGAAAAATCCTTCACTGAAACTCCACCACTGAAACACAGCCACTGAAAATGCAATCCTGAATCTCCAACGCATGAAACTCCATCCCTAAAAATCTACCCCTGAATCTCCTCTCCTGAAAATCGAACCCTGAAACGGCTCCACTTAAACTCCAACCCTGAAACTCCTCCCGTGAATCTCCACCTCTTAAATCAGCCCCTGAAACTCCTCCCCTGAAACCTCGCCTCTGAAACTCTACCAATGAAACACCAGCCCTAAAACTCAATCTGAATCTCCATCGCATGAACCTCCACACCTGAAACTCCGCCTCTCAATCCCTATCCCTGAAACTCCACCCCTAAAACTCCTCCCATGAAACTCCTCCCCTGAAACACCACCCCTGAAACTCCACCACAGAAACTCCTCTCCTGAAACTCCACCCCGAATACTCCTCCGCGGAAAATCCTTCCCTGAAACTCCACCACAGAAACTCCTCTCCTGAAACTCCACCCCGAATACTCCTCCGCGGAAAATCCTTCCCTGAAACTCCATCCCTTAAGTTCCTCCCCTAAATCTCCAACCCAAAACTCGACCACAGAAATTCCACCACTGAAACTTCTCTCGTGAAACTCCACCACTGAAATTCCACCCCTAAAACACTTCCCCGGAAATTCTTCCAATTAAACTTCACACCCGAAACTCCTCCCATGAGCCTCCTCCCTTGAAAATCTACCCCTGAATCTCCTCCCGTGAAACTCCACCCCTGAAACTCCTCCACTGAAACATGAACCCTGAAACTCCTGCCCTCAAACTCCATCCCAAAGACTCAACCCCCGAAACTCCTCCACTGAAACTCCACCATTGAAACTCCACCTCTGGAACTCCTCCCCTGAAACTCCCCCTAAGAAACTCAACCCCTGAAAATCTACCCCCGAATCTCCTCTCCTGAAAACTCAACTGTGAAACGGCTCCACTTAAATTCCACACCTGAAACCCCTCCTGTGAATCGCCACCTCTTAAATTAGCCCCTGAAACTCCTCCCCTGAAACTCCTTCCCTGCAGCTCCACCCTTGAAACTCGGACCTTGAAACTCCACCACTGAAATTCCACCCCTAAAACACTTCCCCGGAAATTCTTCCAATTAAACTTCACACCCGAAACTCCTCCCATGAGCCTCCTCCCTTGAAAATCTACCCCTGAATCTCCTCCCGTGAAACTCCACCCCTGAAACTCCTCCACTGAAACATGAACCCTGAAACTCCTGCCCTCAAACTCCATCCCAAAGACTCAACCCCCGAAACTCCTCCACTGAAACTCCACCATTGAAACTCCACCTCTGGAACTCCTCCCCTGAAACTCCCCCTAAGAAACTCAACCCCTGAAAATCTACCCCCGAATCTCCTCTCCTGAAAACTCAACTGTGAAACGGCTCCACTTAAATTCCACACCTGAAACCCCTCCTGTGAATCGCCACCTCTTAAATTAGCCCCTGAAACTCCTCCCCTGAAACTCCTTCCCTGCAGCTCCACCCTTGAAACTCGGACCTTGAAACTCCACCACTGGATCTCCACCCGCTGAAACTCTTCCCCTGAAATTCCACCCATGAATCTCCACCTCAGAAACTACTCCCCTGAAACCCCACTTCTGAAATGCCACCCCTGAAGCTCATCGCTGAAAACTCTTCCACTTAAACTCCACACCTGAACCTCCACCCCATGAAACACCACCCCTGAAGCTCCTCACTGGAATCTCCTCCTCTGAAACTCCGCGCCCGAAACCCTACCCCTGAAACTCAAACCCTGGAACTCCTCCACTGAAACTCTACCCCTGAAACTCCAGCTATGACACCTGACACCTGAAACTTCACCCCTGAAATTCCTCTCCTGAAACTCCACCGCTGAAACTTTTCCCCTGAACCTCCTCCCTTGAAACTGCACCCCTGAAAATCTACCCCTGAATCTTCTCCCCTGAAAATGCAACCCCAAAACTCCTCCACTGAAATTCCACCACTAAAACCCTTCGCCGAAAACCCTTCCACTTAAACTCCACACCTGAACCTCTACCCCATGAAACTCTACCCCAAAACTCCTCACTTGGATCTCCTCCTCTGAATCTCCACTCCTCAAATTCCAACCCCTGACTCCCCACCGCTGAAGCTCCTGCCCCCAAAACTCCTGCTCCCGAAACTTCGCCCCTGAAACTCCACCACTGAAACACCATCTCTAAATCTCCTCCCTTGAATCTCCTCCCTTGAAACCCCACCCCTGAAACCCCACCCCTGAATCTCCTACCCGAAACACCACCCCTGAAAATTCTCCTCTTAAACTCCACTCCGACATCGCACCCCTGAAATGCCACCCCTGAAACTCATCCTTTGAAACACCACCCCAGAAACACCACCACAGAAATTCCACCCTAGAAACTCCGCCACAGAAACTCCAGCGCCTAAAAATCCTCTCATGAAACTCCACCCCTAATACTCCACCCCGACATCCCACCTATGAAACGCCACTCCTGACACTCCACCCCTGACACTTGGACCTTGAAACTCCACCACTGGATCTCTACCCCCTGAAACTCCTCCCCTGACACTCCACCCCTAAAACGCTTCGCCGAAAACTCTTCCACTTAAACTCCACACCTGAACCTCCACCCCCGAAACTCAAACCCTGAAACTCCTGCCCTCAAACTCCACCTGTGACACCCCACATCTGAAACTCCACCCCTGAAACTCCACTCCTCAAACTCTACCCCAGAAACTCTAACCCCTAAACTCAACCACTGAAACTCCTCCACTGAAACTCCACCCTTGAAACTCCACCACAGAAACTCCTCTCCTGAAACTCCACCCCTAATACTCCTACGCAGAAGCTCCTACCCTGAAACTCTATCCCATAAAACCCCTCCCCTGAAACTGAAAACTGAAACTCGACTCCGGAAATTCCACCCCTGAAACTCCTCTCATGAAACTCCACCACTGAAACTCCATCCTTCAAACTCGACCCCTGAAACTCTTCCACTGAAACTTCACACCTGAAGCTCCACCCCAGAAACTCCTCCCTTGTAACTCCACCCCTGAAACTACTCCCATGAATCTCCAGCACAGAAACTCCTGCCCTGACACTCCGCCCTTGAAACTCCACCTCTGAATCTCCTCCCCTGAAACTTTTCTCCTGAAACTTGAAACTTCACAACTGGATCTCTACCCCCTGAAACTCCTCCCCTGAAACTTTTCTCCTGAAACTTGAAACTTCACAACTGGATCTCTACCCCCTGAAACTCCACCTCTGAAGTTCCACCACTAAAACTCTTTGCCGAAAACTCTTCCACTTAAACTCCACCCCATGAAACTCCACCACGAAACTCCTCACCTGAATCTCCTCTCCTCAAATTCCAACCGCTGACTCCCCACCGCTGAAATCCCACCCCTGAAACTCCTCCACTGAAACTCCTCCCCTGAAACTACTGCCCTAAATCTCCACCCTTGAAACCCCGCGCTTAAAAATCCTTCACTGAAACTCCAACACAGAAACACAGCCACTGAAAATGCAATCCTGAATCTCCAACACATGAAACTCCATCCCTAAAAATCTACCCCTGAATTTCCTCTCCTGAAAATCGAACCCTGAAACGGCTTCACTTAAACTCCAATCCTGAAACTCCTCCCGTGAATCTCCACCTCTTAAATCAGCCCCTGAAACTCCTCCCCTGAAACCTCGCCTCAGAAACTCCTTCACTGAAACTCTACCAATGAAACACCAGCCCTGAAACTCCATCTGAATCTCCATCGCATGAACCTCCACACCTGAAACTCCGCCTCTCAATCCCTATCCCTAAAACTCCACTCCTGAAACTCCACACCTGAAACTCCACCCCTAAAACTCCACTCCTGTACCTCCACTCCTGAAACACCACCACAGAAACTTGACCCCTGAAACTCCACCACAGAAACTCGACCCCTGAAACTCCACCACAGAAACTCCTCTCCTGAAACTCCACCCCAAATACTCCTCCGCTGAAAATCCTTCCCTGAAACTCCATCCCTTAAACTCCTCCCCTAAATCTCCAACCCAAAACTCGACCACAGAAATTCCACCCCTGAAACTTCTCTCATGAAACTCCACCCCTGAAACTCCACCACTGAAATTCCACCCCTAAAACACTTCCCCGGAAACTCTTCCAATTAAACTCCACAGCCGAAACTTCTCCCTTGAACCTCCTCCCTTGAAACTGCACCCTTGAAAATCTACCCCTGAATCTCCTCCCGTGAAAAGCCACCCCTGAAGCACGAACCCTGAAACTCCTGCCCTCAAACTCCATCCCAAAAACTCGACCCCCGAAACTCCTCCACTGAAACTCCACCATTGAAACTCCACCTCTGGAACTCCTCCCCTGAAACTCCCCCTAAGAAACTCAACCCCTGAAAATCTACCCCCGAATCTCCTCTCCTGAAAACTCAACTGTGAAACAGCTCCACTTAAATTCCACACCTGAAACCCCTCCTGTGAATCTCCATCTCTTAAATTAGCCCCCGAAACTGCACCCCCGAAACTCCTCCCCTGGAACTCGGACCTTGGAACTCCACCACTGGATCTCCACCCCCTGAAACTCTTACCCTGAAATTCCACCCATGAATCTCCACCTCAGAAACTACTCCCCTGAAACCCCACTTCTGAAATGCCACCCCTGAAGCTCATCGCCGAAAACTCTTCTACTTAAATTCCACACCTGAACCTCCACCCCATGAAAGGCCACCCCTGAAGCTCCTCACCAGAATCTCCTCCTCTGAAACTCCATGCCCGAAACCCCTACCCCTGAAACTCAAACCCTGGAACCCCTCCACTGAAACTCTACCCCTGAAACTCCTGCCCTCAAACTCCACCTATGACACCCGACACCTGAAACTCCACCCCTGAAATTCCTCTCCTGAAACTCCACCGCTGAAACTCTTCCACTTAAACTCCACACCTGAAACTTTTCCCCTGAACCTCCTCCCTTGAAACTGCACCCCTGAAAATCTACCCCTGAATCTTCTCCTGTTCGGCCAAGACCAAGGTTCTGTGTTCCTGTTCGGCCAAGACCAAGGCCGTGTGTTCCTGTTCGGCCAAGACCCAGCCTCTGTGTTCCTGTTCGGTCAAGACCCAGCCTCTGTGTTCCTGTTCGGCCAAGACCCAGCCTCTGTGTTCCTGTTCGGCCAAGCCTTGAAGAACCCAAGCCATGTCCAGTCTTGTAGCCACGTCATGTCCTCGCCTAGTTCCAGGGTCCGAGTCTGAGTCAAGACCCAGGTTCTGGGTTCTTATCGAGTCTCTGGCTCAGAGTCTATGCCCAGGCTCCTAGTTCCCAGTTCCTGGTCCTGGTCCCGCTCTCCTAGCCAAAGTCCCAGCCCAACTCTATCTTCTTGTCCCAGCTCCTAGTCTGCATCCAGTCACGTCCTTAACTCTAGTCCTAGTCCTGTTCCTAGTACTTCTATGTCCGTGACTTGTATTTGGGTCTGCCATCAATGCCGCCGTTATGACAGAACAGTCCAGCCAAGCTTAGACCCAGCGACACAGACACTGTCGTGTTACTCTCGTCATCCTGGGTTTTCCTGTTGAATGCCCCCCCCCACCCACCCGTGTCGTCCATACTCTGGGGAAGCCTTCTGGGTCGCCAAGAGGCTTACATAGAGGGGGGTGGGTACCGTCATGATTCAGTCTGTGAAGTCCGCATTCCGCTTCACGGTCCGGTCCATGGCTCCTTATTCCAGGGTTTCCAGTTTTCTGCGGTTTCTGTTGAGGCACCTGATTCTCGTTTGGGCTGGCTTCATAAATAGCTTGAGGATTCAACCTCTGGCTGCTGGACCATTCCCTTCCCTTCCCCTTCCTTCAGAAGCCTTTGTCTGCAATCTCGCGTATCGCTGTCAAGTTCTACCGCCAGAGCAAGACTGGAGCCTTGCTGTGTCTAGGTAAGGAACTGTCTATCGTTGTTTGGAACTGTCTCTGTGTCCACGCCTTCACTAGGTAGGTCCGACTGTTTGCCGCTACCTTGTGTTGGGAACTGTCTCTCTGTGTTCTGTGTACAAGTCCCAGCCCTCTGTCCTTCTCCCTACGAGGGATCCTGACTCTGTGTAGAGCCCTGGCCCTAAGTCCTGTTCCCAAGGAGGGGTCCCTGCTCTGTGTTCCGTGTCCCTGTGTTCCTGTCTCTCTCAAGACCAAGGCTCTGTGTTCCTGTTCTGCCAAGACCCAAAGAACCCAAGCCATGTCCAGTCCTGTAGCCACGTCATGTCCTCGCCTATTTCCGGGGTCTGGGTCCTTGCCCAGTCTCTGGCTCGGAGTCCAGACCCAAGCCTCGAAGAACCCAATCCATGTCCAGTCCTGTAGCCACGTCATGTCCTCGCCTAGTTCCGGGGTCCGAGTCCGAGTCAAGACCCAGGTTCTGGGTCCTTGTCCAGTCTCTGGCTCGGAGTCTATACCCAAGCTCCTAGTTCCTAGTTCCTGGTCCTGGTCCCGCTCTCCTAGCCAAAGTCCTAGCCCAAGTCTGTGTTCTTGTCCCAGCTTCTAGTCTGCATCCAGTCACGTACCTAACTCTAGTTCTAGTCCTGTTCCTAGTACCTCTGTGTCTGTGTCTTGCATTTGGGTCCACCATCAATGCCCCCGTTATGACACCTACAAGTTTTCTCTGTTTGTGAGCCAACCACCTCTTCCTCCGTCTCTTCAGTTTGGTTCCCACCCCTCAGAAATTCTAGTTTAAACTCTCCCCAATAGCAGTATTCAAAGAAAACTCCAAATGTAGCTGCACCACCACCTAGAGCACTGGCTACCCCAGCATCCAGAGTATTCAGTGCACCAGACACCCAAACATCCAGATCAGACTAAGTTCAGAGGGTTAGGTCCTAAGTTAAGTGGAAGGACCTCCAGGGTTGTGATCTCAGGATTCCTACCCATGCTATGTGCCAGTGAGGCTAGAAATAGGAAGACTGTACAGTTTAACATGTGGCTAAGGAATTGGTGTAGGAGGGAAGACATAAGATTTTTTGATCATGGGGCTCTCTTCCAGCAATGGTGGGACCAGTACAGGAGGGATGGGTTGTGTCTGAACTGGAAGGGGACTAATATCCTTGCAGGAAAGGTTGTTAATGCTGTACAGTGGGGTTTAAATTAGAGGTGCAGGGGGATGGAAACTAGAGTGCCAAGCAGTTAGTAAAGAGGTTGTGGAGACAGATGTTAGTAAGACCTCAGACAAAGTAAAGAATCAAAAGGTTAAGCATGGTGCGACTAGTGCCTTGAACTGCAAATATTTCAATTCAAGACATATCGTGGGAAAGGCAGGTGAGCTCAGAGCATGGATCAACAAGTGGAATTCTGATATTGCAGCCATTATTGAAACTTAGTTACAGGAGGGGAGGTACTAAAGAGTAAATAAAGAGTAAAAGGGATATGAAAGTTAATATTGGACCACTAGAAAATGATGCTTGTGAGGTAGTAATGGGGGACAAAGAAATAGTAGATTAACTAAATGGATATTTTGCATCAGCTTTCACTGTGGAAGACACTAGTAATATGCAAGAGGTCTATGAGTGTCAGGGAGCAGGAGTGAGTGCCATTGCAATTGCAAAGGAAAAAGTGTGAGGCAAATTCAAAGTTCTTAAGGTGGATAAGTTACCTGGACCAGATGGACTACACTCCAGAGTCCTGAGAGAGGTTGCTGAAGAGATTGCAGATGCATTGGTCATGATCTTTCAAGAATCACTTGATTCTGGCATGGTCCCGGAGGACTGGAAAATTGTAAATGTCGCTCCACTCTTTAAGAAGGGAGGAAGGCAAAAGATAGGAAATTATTGGCCAGTTAGCCAAACCTTAGTGGTTGGGAAAGTGTAGGAGTCTATTATTAAGGATGAGCTTTTAGGGTACTTGGAGACTTTTGATAAAGTAAGTCAAAGCCAGCATGGTGTCTGTAAAGGGAAATCTTGCCTGACAAATCTGTTAGAATTCTTCGAGGAAGTAACAAGTAGGGTGGACAAAGGAATGGCAATGGATGTCATTTACTTGGATTTTCAGAAAGCATTTGTTGAAGTGAGACTGCTAAATTAGATAAATTCTGATGGCGTTGTAAGAAAGATACTGGTATTGATAGAGGAATGGCTGACAGGCAGGACTCAGAGACTGGGAATACAGGGGGTCTTATCTCCTCATATGTTTACCCCTTCATTCCTGGTATCATCTTTGAGAACCTCCTCTGGACTCTGTCCAATGACAACATATCCTTTAGGAGATATGGGGCCGAAAACTGTTGACGATACTTCAAGTGCAGCCTGACTAGTGTCTTATAAAGCCTCAGCATTATCTTCTTGCTTTTATATTCTATTCCCCTTGAAATAAATGTCAAAATTGCATTTGCTTTCTTTACCACACACTCAACCTGTGAATTCACATTCTGGGTGTCTTCCCAAGTCCCTCTGTACCTTTGATGTTTGAACCTTCTCCCCATTTAGATAACAGTGTGCAATATTGTTCCTTTTACCAAAATACATTACTATATATTTCACAACACTATATTCCATCTGCTATTTTTTTGGCCATTCTTCTCATTAGTGTAAGTCCTGCTGTCTAAGTCATTGGTTCCTCAGCACTACCTACCCTCCACCTAACTTTGTATCATCTGCAAATTTTGCCACAAAGCCATCAATTCCAATATCAAAATAATTTACAAACAATGTGAAGAGTAGCAGTCCCAATACTGACCCCTGAGGAACACCAATAGTCACCGACAGCCAACCAGAAAAGTGCCCTTTATTCCCATTTGCTGCTTCCTGCCTGTCAGCCATTTGTCTATCCATGCTAATATCTATCCTGTAGTGCCATAGGATATTAACTTGTTAAGCAGCCTCATGTGTGGCACCTTATCAAATGCCTTCTGAAAATCCAAGTGAATGACATCCACTGCCTTGACCGCCCTGCTTGTAACAGATTTGTCAGGCAAGATTTCCTTTTACCAAAACCATGATGACTTTGACTTATTTTATCAGAATCAGAATCAGGTTTATTACCATCGGCATGTGTCGTGAAATTTGTTAACTTAGCAGCAGTAGTTCAGTGCAATACATAATACAGAAGAAGAAAAAAAATAAATCAATCAATTACAGTACTGTATACGTATATTGAATAGATTAAAAATAGTGCAAAAAACAGAAATATATATTTAAAAAGTGAGGTAGTGTCTAGGGTTTCAATGTCCATTTAGGAATGGGATGGCAGAGGTGAGAAGCTGTTCCTGAATCGCTGAGTGTGTGCCTTCAAGCTTCTGTACCTCCTACCTGATGGTAACAGTGAGAAAAGGGCATGCCCTGGGTGCTGCAGGTCCTTATTAATGGACACTGCCTTTCTGAGACACTGCTCCTTGAAGATGTTCTGGGTACTTTGTAGGCTAGTGCCCAAGATGGAGCCAACTAAATTTACAACCCTCAGCAGTTTCTTTCGGTCCTGTGCAGTAGCCCACCCCATACCAGATGGTGATGCAGCCTGTCAGAATGCTCTCCATGGTATAGCTATAGAAGTTTTTGAGTGTATTTGTTGACATAACAAATCTCTTCAAACTCTGAATGAAGTATAGTTGCTGTCTTGCCTTCTTTATAACTGCATTAATATGTTGGGACTAGAAACATAGAAAATAGGTGCAGGAGTAGGCCATTCGGCCCTTTGAGCCTGCACCACCATTCAGTATGATCATGGCTGATCACCCAACTCAGAACCCTGTACCTGCCTTCTCTCCATACCCCCGATCCCTTCAGCCACAAGTGCCATATCTAACTCCCTCTTAAATATAACCAATGAACTGACCTCAACTGTTTCCTGTGGCAGAGAATTCCACAGGTTCACCATTCTCTGTGTGAAGAAGTTTTTCCTCATCTCAGTCCTAAAAGGCTTCCCCTTTATCATCAAACTGTGACCCCTCATTTTGGACTTCCCCAACATTGGGAACAATCTTCCTGCATCTAGCCTGTCCAATCCCTTTAGAATTTTATACATTTCAATAAGATCCCCCCTCAATCTTCTAAATTCTAGCGAGTATAAGCCTAGTCGATCCAGTCTTTCCTTATATGAAAGTCCTGCCATCCCAGGAATTAATCTGGTGAACCTTCTTTGTACTCCCTCTATGGCAAGAATGTCTTTCCTCATTGGGGACCAAAACTCCAGGTGTGGTCTCACCAAGGCCTTGTACAACTGTAGTAGTATCTCCCTGCTCCTGTACTCGAATCCTCTCGCTATGAGTGCCAGCATACCATTTGCCTTTTTCACCGCCTGCTGTACCTGCATGCCCACTTTCAATGACTGGTGTATAATGACTCGTTGCACCTCCCCTTTTCGTAATCGGCCGCCATTCAGATGATAATCTGTTTTCCTGTTTTTTCCACCAAAGTGGATAACCTCACATTTATCCACATTAAATTGCATCTGCCATGAATTTGCCCACTCACCTAACCTATCCAAGTCACCCTGCATCCTCTTAGCATCCTCCTCACAGCTAACACTGCCGCCCAGCTTCGTGTCATCCACAAACTTGGAGGTGCTGCATTTAATTCCATCATCTAAGTCATTAATATATATTGTAAACAACTGGGGTCCCAGCACTGAGCCTTGCGGTACCCCACTAGTCACTGCCTGCCATTCTGAAAAGGTCCCGTTTATTCCCACTCTTTGCTTCCTGTCTGCCAACCAGTTCTCTATCCACATCAATACCATACCCCCAATACCATGTGCTTTAAGTTTGCACACTAATTTCCTGTGTGGGACCTTGTCAAAAGCCTTTTGAAAATCCAAATATACCACATCCACTGGTTCTCCCCTATCCACTCTACTAGTTACATCCACAATTTTCCTTTCGCAAATCCATGCTGACTTTGTCCAATGATTTCACCACTTTCCAAATGTGCTGTTATCACATCCTTGATAACTGACTCTAGCATTTTCCCCACCACCGATGTTAGGCTAACCAGTCTATAATTCCCCGGTTTTCTCTCCCTCCTTTTTAAAAAGCAGGGTTACATTAGCCACCCTCCAATTTTCAGGAACTAGTCCAGAATCTAAAGAGTTTTGAAAAATTATCACTAATGCATCCACTATTTCTTGGGCTACTTCCTTAAGTACTCTGGGATGTAGACCATCTGGCCCTGGGGATTTATCTGCCTTTAATCCCTTCAATTTACCTAACACCACTTCCCTACTAACATGTATTTCCCTCAGTTACTCTATCTCACTAGACCTTCGGTCCCCTACTATTTCCGGAAGACTATTTATGTCCTCCTTAGTGAAGACAGAACCAAAGTAGGTATTCAATTGGTCTGCCATGTCCTTGTTCCCTATGATCAATTCACCTGTTTCTGACTGTAAGAGACCTACATTTGTCTTAACCAATCTTTTTCTTTTCACATATCTATAAAAGATTTTACAGTCAGTTTTTATGCTCCCTGCCAGTTTTCTCTCATAATTTTTTTTCTCTTTCCTAATTAAGCCCTTTGTCCTCCTCTGCTGGACTCTGAATTTCTTCCAGTCCTCAGGTGTGTCGCTTTTTCTGGCCAATTTGTATGTTTCTTCTTTGGAATTGATACTATCCCTAATTTCTCTTGTCAGCCACGGGTGCACTACCTTCCCTGGTTTATTCTTTTGCCAAACTGGGATGAACAATTGTTGTAGTTCATCCATGCGATCTTTAAATGCTTGCCATTGCATATCCACCGTCAACCCTTTAGGTATCATTTGGCAGTCTATCTTAGCTAATTCACGTCTCATACCTTCAAAGTTACCCTTCTTTAAGTTCAGAACCTTTGTTTCTGAATTAACTATGTCACTCTCCATCTTAATGAAGAATTCCACCATATTATGGTCACTCTTACCCAAGGGGCCTCTCATGACAAGATTGTTAATTAACCCTTCCTCATTGCTCAATACCCAGTCTAGAATGGCCTGCTCTCTAGTTGGTTCCTCGACATGTTGGTTCAAAAAACCATCCTGCATACATTCCAAGAAATCCTCTTCCTCAGCACCCTTACCAATTTGGTTCACCCAATCTATATGTAGATTGAAGTCACCCATTCTAACTGCTGTTCCTTTATTGCACGCATTTATAATTTCCTGTTTAATACCATCCCCAACCTCACTACTACTGTTAGGTGGCCTGTACACAACTCCCACCAGCGTTTTCTGCCCCTTAGTGTTATGCAGCTCTACCTATATCGATTCCACATCCTCTCGGCTAATATCCTTCCTTTCTATTGCGTTAATCTCCTCTCTGACCATCAATGCTACCCCACTTCCTTTTATTTCATGTCTATCCCTCCTGAATATTGAATATCCCTGAATGTTGAGCTCCCATCCTTGGTCACCCTGGAGCCATGTCTCTGTGATCCCAACTATATCATATTCATTAATAACTACCTGCACTTTCAATTCATCCACCTTGTTACGGATGCTCCTTGCATTGACACACAAAGCCTTCAGGCTTGCTTTTACAACACTCTTCGCCCTTATACAATTATGTTGAAAAGTGGCCCTTTTTGATTTTTGCCCTGGATTTGCCGGCCTGCCACTTTTACTTTTCACCTTACTACTTTTTGTTTCTACCCTCATTTTACACCCCTCTGTTTCTCTGCACTTGTTCCCATCCCCCTGCCACATTAGTTTAAATCCTCCTGAACAACAGTAGCAAATGCTCCCCCTAGGACATTGGTTCCAGTCCAGCCCAGAAGCTGACCATCCTGCTTGTACCGGACCCTCCAGAACTGGCTCCAATGCCCCAGAAATTTGAATCCCTCCCCCTTGCACCATTTTTCAAGCCATGTATTCATCTGATATATCCTCCTATTTCTACTCTGACTAGCACGTGGCACTGGTAGTAATCCAGAGATTATTACCTTTGTGGTCCTACTTTTTAGTTTATCTCCTAACTCCCTAAATTTACCTTGCAGGACCTCATCCCGTTTTTTACCTATATCGTTGGTACCTATGTGCACCACGGCCACTGGCTGTTCACACTCCCACTCCAGAATGTCCTGCAGCCGCACAGAGACATCCTTGACCCTTGCACCAGGGAGGCAATATACCCTCCTGGAGTCTCGTTTGCAGCCGCAGAAACGCCTATCTATTACAATCGAATCCCCTATCACTATAGCTCTCCCACTCCTTTTCCTTCCCTCCTGTGCTGCAGAGCCACCCATGGTGCCATAAACTTGGCTGCTGCTGCCTTCCCCTGATGAGACATCTCCCCCAACAGTATCCAAAACAGTATATCTGTTTAGGAGGGAGATGACCTCAGGGGACTCCTGCACTACCTGCCAACTGCTACGCTGTTTAGTGGCCACCCATTCCCCTTCTGCCTGTGTAGCCTTTACCTGCGGTGTGGCCAACTCACTGAACGTGCTATTCACAACTTTCTCAGCATCTAGGTTAGGTCCTCAGAGATCTTGACACCCAGGAACTTGAATCTGTTTACTCTCTCCACTTCTGATCCTTATGAGGATTGGTATGTGTTCCTTTGTCTTACCATCCCTAAAGTCCACAATCTTCACCTGTGTGGAATGATGAGATAGGAGGATGAGATAGCAGTGTGCCGCATGCACGCAGCCCTCCGGTGAAAAATGATATTGTATCCGTTAAATAGGGGCCGTGGACAATTCTGATTTGATGGAGACCGAGGTGAAAGCACAGAGGAACATCTGGAGAAATTCCTGAAACACCAGTTCGCTGCCATTGCTACTGCGCGATCAAGAAACCTTCCAGAGGGAAGGCCCCAAAATCCCTGGCTTTGCCTGCTGCTGGTGACCGAGATTGAGGTTGAATCGTTCGGATAGAGATGGTGCTCAGTACTCGGTGTCGGAGGGCTGATCGGAGGCTCGAAGTTTTTGGATGACTTAGAGTCGGACTGTGGTCGGGTATGGCAGGAAGAGTTTTCTTCCTTCTCCCATCTGCGTGAGATGTGGGACATTTGAGAGACTTTGAACTTTTTACTGTGCCATGGACTGTTCTTCATCAAGTTATGGTATTGTTGCACTGTTGTAACTATATGTTATAATTATGTGGTTTTGTTAGTTTTTTCAGTCTTGGTTTGTCCTGTGTTTTGAGATATCACACTGGAGGAAATATTGTATCATTTCTTAATGCATGCATTACTAAGTGACAATGAAAGAGGGACTGCGTGTCTTCATAATCTAAATCACCTGTTACATACCTCAAGGAGATCTTCTGACTTTCTTGTGAGAATGATGTAATGGTCTTTTGGAGGTCACCTGATGTAATTTTCCTGCCGATGTGAGGTTACGTGATGACATGTTCACCACGGGTATGAAAGGGAAGAACCCTGGTGACTCAGTTAGTTTTCCAGTTAGGACGTCAATGAGACACTCCGCTCCGCTCCGCTGTGTATTTGCATTATGATGCAGTTTTGATTTTAAACGGAGTTTTATGTTCTAATGTAAGGTCCAGAAATCTGAGCTGGCAGTTTGACCAATCGCTGCCAGGTTTGTTAATGTATCTTTTCAGTAACATTGGAGAGTGAAGATGGGACCCTGAAGGAGACGTTCGATGGGTTTGGAAAGGATCGACCATTATTGAATTCATTCAAGAAAGTGATCTGCATGAGATAGCCTCTGGTAAAAAGGAAGCAGAAAAGGCTGTGCAGGATTTATTCTACGGAGGAAGGTCAGTGCCATTAAAACTTCTATTTCCGTCATCGTGAATCCTGTGGACAAGGCAGGATCTGACTGGGAGTGGCAGTGACGTGTCTTCGAGGAATTCGTTACTTCATGAAAGTCTCTCCTAATTGACTGTATAAGTCTCTTGGACTTTAAAATTTACCATTCGAGAAACTGTGTTTGAATTTATCGCTTTAAGAACTAGTGCTGAGTAGCAGTTTACTGAATGGCCACATAGCCGTTTAGTTCTGGTTAGGGTTTTCGTTTTTTTTTCATTGTTTATCAGGGTTTAATAAAGGTTTGTTTGTTTATAAATCCTGACTTGATATAGTCATTGTTGCCGATCACGTGACACACCTCTTTCATCTTACTGATGTTGAGTGCCAGGTTGTTGCTGCGACACTACTCCACTAGTTAGCATATTTCGCTCCCCTCATCTCCATCTGAGATTCTACCAACAATGCAGCCTGACTAGTGTTTATAAAGATTCAGCATTATCTCCTTGCTTTTATATTCTATTCCCCTTGAAATAAATGCCAGCATTGCATTTGCCTTCTTTACCACAGACTCAACCTGTGAATTAACTTTCTGGGAGTCTTGCACAAGGACGCCTAAGACCCTCCGCACATTTGGTGTTTGAATTTTCTCCCCACTTAGGCAATAGTCTGCATTATTGTTCCTTTTACCAAAATGCATTATCATACATTATCTCTTACTAGCTCTTCCTTCAATTAGTCCTGACAAAGGGTCTCAGCCCAAAACGTCGACTGAAACTCTTCCTAGATATGCTGCCTGGCCTGCTGCATTCACCAGCAACTTTGATGTGTGTTGCTTATCATACATTTCCTAGCATTGTAATCCATCTGCCACGTTTTAGCCCATTCTTCCAATTTGCCTGTCCTGCTGCAATCGCATTGCTTCCTCAGCACTACCTACCCCTCCACCTATCTTTGTATCATCCGCAAACTTTGCCACAAAGCCATCAATTCCATCATCTAAATCACTGACAAACAATATGAAAAGTAGCAGTCCTAATACTGACCCCTGAGAAACACCACCAGTTACTAGCATCCAACCAGAAAAGGACCCTCTTACTTAGTCCCACTCGCTGCCTCCTGCCTGTCAGCCATTCCTCTATCCATGTCAGTCAATTCCTGTAACACCATAGGATTTTATCTTGTTAAGCAGCCTCATGGGAGACATCTTATCAAACGCCTTCTGAAAATCTAAGTAAATGACACTCACTGCCTCTCCTTTGTCCACCCTGCTTGTTATTTCCTCAAAGAATTCTAACAGATTTTTCAGGCAAGATTTCCCTTTACAGAAACCATGCTAACTGACTTATTTTATCTTTAGTCTTCAAGTAACCTGAAATTTCATCCTTAATAATGGACTCCAACATTGTCCAAGCCACTGAGGTTAGGCTAACTGCCTATAATTTCCTTTCTTTTGCTTTCCTCCATTTTTAAAGAGTGGAGTGATATTTGCAATCTTCTAGTCCTTCAGGACCATGAAAGATCATGACCAATGCATCCGTTCTCTCTTCAGCAACCTCTTTCAGGACTCTGGGATGTAGTCCACCCGGTCCAGGTGGCTTGTCCACCTTAAGACCTTTGAGTTTGCCTAGCACTTTTTTGTTTGTAAAAGCAATATAATAATATAATAGCACTCCTGTACCCTGACACTTACGGACCTCTGGCATGCAGCTAGTGTCTTCCACATAACGACTGAAGCAAAGTACCCATTAAGCTCATCTGCTATTTCTTTGTCCCAAACTACTACCACACCAGCATAATTTTTCAGTGGTCCAATATCAACTTCACCTCCCTTTTACTCTTCCGCCACCTCCAACGGGATCCCACCACTAAGTACATCTTTCTCTCCCCCCCCAGCTTTCCGCAGGGATCGCTCCCTATGCGACTCCCTTGTCCATTCGTCCCCGCCATCCCTCCCCACTGATCTCCCTCCTGGCACTTATCTTTGTAAGTGGAACAAGTGCTACACATGCCCTTACACTTCCTCCCTTACCACCATTCAGGGCCCCAGACAGTCCTTCCAGGTGAGGTGACACTTCACCTGTGAGTCGGCTGGGGTGATATACTGCGTCCAGTGCTCCGGATGTGGCCTTCTATATATTGGCGAGACCCGACGCAGACTGGGAGACCGCTTTGCTGAACACCTACGCTCTGTCCGCCAGAGAAAGCAGGATCTCCCAGTGGCCACACATTTTATTTCCACATCCCATTCCCATTCTGACATGTCTATCCACGGCCTCCTCTACCGTTAAGATGAAGCCACACTCAGGTTGGAGGAACAACACCTTATATTCCGTCTGGTAGCCTCCAACCTGATAGCATGAACATTGACTTCTCAAACTTCCGCTAATGCCCCACCTCCCCCTCGTACCCCATCCGTTATTTATTTTTATACACACATTCTTTCTCTCACTCTCCTTTTTCTCCCTCTGTCCCTCTGACTATACCCCTTGCCCATCCTCTGGGTTCCCCCCACCATCTTTCTCCCTGGGCCTCCTGTCCCATGATCCTCTCATATCTCCTTTGCCAATCACCTGTCCAGCTCTTGGCTCCATCCCTCCTCCTCCTGTCTTCTCCTATCATTTTGAATCTCCCCCTCCCCCTCCCACTTTCAAATCTCTTACTAACTCTTCCTTCAGTTAGTCCTGACGAAGGGTCTCGGCCTAAAACGTCGACTGTACCTCTTCCTAGAGATGCTGCCTGGCCTGCTGCATTCACCAGCAATTTTGATGTGTGTTGCTTGAATTTCCAGCATCTGCAGAATTCCTGTTGTTTCCCTTTTACTCTTTATAACTGAAAAAACTTCTAGTATCCTGCTTTATATTTTCAGTTAGTTTGCCCTCATATTTCAACTTTTCTCTTTTAAGTTTTTTAGTAGCCTTTTGTTGGAATTTAAAAACTTCCTAATCATCCAACTTCCCACTCACTTTTGCTACCTTATTTGTCCTTTCCTTGGCTTTTATGCAGTCCTTAACTTCCCTTGTCAACCATGGTTGCCTACCCCTGCCATTTGAGAACTACTTCTGTGGGACGTATCTATCCTGCACCTTGTGAACTATTGCCAGAAACTTCAGCCACCTCTGTTCTGCTGTCATCCCCACCAGTGTCCCTTCCAATCCATCTGGGCAAGTTCCTCTCTTAAGCCTCTGTAATTCCCTTTGTTCCATTGCGATACTGATACTTGTGACTGATGCTTCTCCCTCTCAATTTGCAATATGAATTCAATCATATTATGATTACTGCCTCCTGAGCGTCCCTCTACATTAAACTGACTAATAAAATCTGGGAGTACTAAAGTAAGCTAGTCAATAATATTAGAGGATACCAAAAAGTTTCTTCAGATACATTAAGTGTAAAAGACTGGTGAGAGCAGATATCAGACTGCTGGAGAGGTAGTAAAGGGGAACAACAAAATGGCAGATGAACTGAATAAGTTTTTTGCATCTGTGGAAGACACGAGCAGTATGGTGAAAGCTACAGGTGCCAGGGCACATAAAGTGTGTGAAGTTACCACAACTAGAGAGAAGGTTTCTGGGAAACAAAGTTCTGAAAGTAGATTAGTCACCTGGACTAGATGGTGTACACATAGGGTTCTGAAAGAGGTGGCTGCAGAGACTGGAGAGGCATTAGTAATGATTCTGGAATGTTTCTGGAAGTTTGGAAAATTTTAAATGTCACTCCAAGAAGAGAGAGAGGTGGAAGAAAGGAAACTATAGGCCAGTTAGTCTGGCCTCAGTGTGGAAGATGCTGGAGTTGATTATTAAGGACGAGGTTTCAGAATATGTGGAGGCATGTAATAAAATAGGCCATAGTCAGCATGGTTTCCATATGGGAAAAATCATGCCTGACAAACCTGTTGGAATTCTTTGAAGAATAAACAAGCAGGATAGACAAAGGAGAATAGGTTGGCTGCTGGTGACTAGTGGTGTTCCACAGGGATCTGTGTTGGGACTGATTTTCTTTACATTTTTTGTCAATGATTCGGTTGATGGAATTAATAGCTTTGTTACAAAGTTTGCAGATGATATGAAGATAAGTGGAGGGGCAGCTAGTTTTCTGGAAGTACAGAGGCTGCAGAAAGACTTCGACAGATTAGGACAGGGGTCCCCAACCTTTTTTGCAGTGCGGACCGGTTTCATATTGACGATATTCCTGCGGACCCGCCGACCGGCGGGGTGGGATTGTTGCCAACAGACAAGGGTACAGTAGCAGTCAAATACGTACCCCTAAAAGACTACAATGACCATGAAGCCTTGCGCGGGCACCAGTGCGCATGCGTGACTTGCGTATGCGTGCACGTGCCGTCTTTTGCTACAAATCGTTTTTGGCGATTCTGTTCGGAAGGGGTCCGCTGTAAGTGGCTGATACACTCAATTTTGTTTCTAAAAGGGTTTATCTAACGAATTTATTATTAAACACACAGCGCATATTTTCCTCGCATGAATATAGCGATAAGTCAATTATCAGGGGAGGACAGGGGGCTTGAAATACGTGTTGAACGAACTCCCAGTAGAAGTGGCAGAGGCAGGTTCGATATTATCATTTGAAGTTAAATTGGATAGATATATAGACAGGAAAGGAATAGGGGGTTATGGGGTGAGTGCAGGTTGGTGGGACTTGGGGAGAGTAGCGTTTGGCACGGACCAGAAGGGCAGAGATGGCCTGTTTCCGTGCTGTAATTGTTATATGGTTATATAAGTAAGTCAAGAGCATCATCACATTTTAAGTAACGTTTGGATATTAAACACACAGCGCATATTTTCCCAGTACGAACATATAACATCATTGCAACGCACCAATAAAGCTGAATCAGTGGGAGCCCTGGGCTTGATTTCCTGCAACAAGATGGCCCCATCGAGGGGTGATGGGAGACAGCGATACTCAAATGGGTTCCTTATGTCCAGTCTATTCCGCAATTTAGTTTTTGTTACATTCATCGCAGAGATAAGTTGGAAATGGAAGCAACGTTTTCAGTGCTTCCGTAGCTATCTCAGGATATTCGCCCTTGACTTTGATCCAGAATGCCGGCAGAGATGTTATGGCAAACATAATTTTCAGCCCGCCGTCATTTGCAAGCTCGAGGAGTTGATCTCCTTCCCGCGCTGACATGGACGACGCGCGGGTAATGACCTCGCGTACGTTCAGCAGTGCGCGTGACAGGGAATGAGGAAAGGTGCAGCTGACTCATATCGCCAAATCATATCGTTTCCTCGCGGCCTGTTAGCGCTTGCCTTGCGGCCCGGTGGTTGGGGACCACTGGATTAGGAGAATGGGCAAAGAAATGGCAGATGGAATACAATGTTGGGAAATGTATGGTCATGCACCTTGGTAGGATAAATAAAAGAGATGACTATTTTCTAAATGGAGAGAAAATACAAAAAAATTGAGGTGCAAAGGGACTCCGGAGTCCTTGTGCAGGATTCCCTAAAGGTTAATTTGCAGGTTGAGTCTGTGGTGAGAAAGGCAAATGCAATGTTAGCATTTATTTCAAGAGGACTAGAATATAAAAGCAAGGGTATAATGTTGAGATTTAATAAAGCACTGGTGAGGCCTCACTTGGAATATTGTGAGCAGTTTTGGGCTCTTTATCTGAGAAAGTATGTGCTGAAACTGGAGAGGGTTCAAAGGAGGCTCACAAAAATAATTCCAGGATTGAATGGCTTGTCATATGAAGAGCGTTTGATGGCTCTGGGCCTGTGTTCATTGGAATTCAAAAGAATAAGGGGTGACCCCATTGAAGCAAATTGAATGATAGAGGGGATGTGGTGGATTATCTTTCCTATGGTAGGACCACAGCCTCAGAATAGACGGATGTCCTTTTAGAACAGAGATGAAGAGGAATTTGTTTAGCCAGAGAGTGATAAATCCGTGGCATTCATTGCCATGAGGTGGCTGTGGAGACCAGTCTTTATATATTTTTAAGGCAGAGGTTGATAGATTCATGATTGGTCAGGGCATGAAGTGATACAAGGAGAAGGCAAGTGATTGGGGCTGAGAGGAAAATTGGATCTGCCTTAAATATACATAAAGACGGTCTCCACAGCTGCCTGTGGCAAAGAATTCCACAGATTCACCACTCTCTGGCTAAAGAAATTCCTTCTCATCTCCATTCTAAAGAGTGCCTCTCGATTCTGAGGCTGTGTCCTGGTCTTAATCTCCCTCACCATAGGATACATTCTCTCCACATCCACTCTATCCAGGCCTTTCTCCATTTAATAGATTTCAATTATGTTACTCCTCATTCTTCGGAATTCTAGCGAATACAAGCCCAGAACCATTAAGCACTCTTCATATGACAAGCTGTTCAATCCTGGAATAATATACATGAATCTCCTTTGAACCATCTTCAGTTTCAGCACATCCCTAATGCATGGTTAACTCTAACCCTAACCCTGAAGCATGGTTAATTCTAACCCTATCCCTAAGGCTTGGTTAGTTCTAACCTTAACTCTGATGCATGAAGGTTATAGAGTCATGGAATCAAATAGCAAGATCAACTAGGCTGGTAGTGAGTAGGCTTAGAAGAAGAAGTAATCTAGTTAAAGCTTCTGACAGGGCTAGTTAGGGTAAGTGTAGGAAGAATGTTTCTCCTGACTGGAGTTCTAGAATGAAGGGGTTATATCTGAGGTTATAAGACAAGATATTTAAAATTGAGATGAGGAGAAATCCCTTCAGTCAGTTGGTATGCAAAAAGCACAAAGATTGGTAGGGTTGTGGAGAGTGTAGAGGGCTGTTGAAGGACAGCAGAATGTAGATCATTTACATAAATTGGCAAGAAATGGCAGATGGAGTTTTGAGCATAGAGCATAGAACATTACCGCAGTATTCAAGCCCTGCAGGTGTTACACTTTTGGATGCTTAATGTAAGAGGAAAGAACGCAGTTAATGGAAGGACCTTTAACAGCATTGATGCACAGAGAGATCTTGGAGTCCAAGTAGATAGCTAATTGGAAATAGTCATGTAGTTTGTAAGGAAGGCATGGCATGCTGGCCTTCAGTGGTTGGGTATTGAGTATAAGAGTCAGAAGTTTATGTTGCAGCTGCATAAAAATTTGGTTAGGTCACGGATGGAGTACTAAGTGCAGTTCTGGTCACTCCCTTACATGAAGGATATGAAAGCTTTGGAAAAAAATGCAGAAGAGACTTACCTGGATGCTACCTGGATTAGAGAGTATGCCCTGCACCTTCCTCATTTTTACAGAAACTCACACCATGGCTGCTCTGCTGTCATCCCTGCCAACCGCTCCTTCCAGTTTACTTTGGCCAACTCCTCTTTCATACCAGTGTAATTTCCTTTACTCCACTGATATGCTGCTATGTTAGGTTTTACTTGTCCCTATCAAATTTCAAGTTGAACTCAATCATACTGTGATCACTCATAACAGGAATTCTGCAGATGCTGGAAATTCAAGCCACACACATAAAAGTTGCTGGTGAACGCAGCAGGCCAGGCAGCATCTCTAGGAAGAGGTGCAGTCGACGTTTCAGGCCGAGACCCTTCGTCAGGACTAACTGAAGGAAGAGTGTGTAAGGGATTTGAAAGTTGGAGGGGAAGGGGGAGATCCAAAATGATAGGAGAAGACAGGAGGGGGAGGAATGGAGCCAAGAGCTGGACAGGTGATAGGCAAAAGGGATACGAGAGGATCATGGGACAGGAGGTCCGGGAAGAAAGACAAGGGGGGGGGACCCAGAGGATGGGCAAGGGGTATATTCAGAGGGACAGAGGGAGAAAAAGGAGAGTGAGAGAAAGAATGTGTGTATAAAAATAAGTAGCAGATGGGGTACGAGGGGGAGGTGGGGCATTAGCGGAAGTTAGAGAAGTCGATGTTCATGCCATCAGGTTGGAGGCTACCCAGACGGAATATAAGGTGTTGTTCCTCCAACCTGAGTGTGGCTTCATCTTTACAGTAGAGGAGGCCGTGGGATAGACATGTCAGAATGGGAATGGGATGTGGAATTAAAATGTGTGGCCACTGGGAGATCCTGCTTTCCCTGGCGGACAGAGCGTAGGTGTTCAGCAAAGTGGTCTCCCAGTCTGCGTCAGGTCTCGCCAATATATAAAAGGCCACATCAGGAGCACCGGACGCAGTATATCACCCAAGCCAACTCACAGGTGAAGTGTCGCCTCACCTGGAAGGACTGTTTGGGGCCCTGAATGGTGGTAAGGGAGGAAGTGTAAGGGCATGTGTAGCACTTGTTCCACTTACACGGATAAGTGCCAGGAGGATACCCAGACGGAATATAAGATGTTGTTCCTCACCCTTCCTTCAGTTAGTCCTGACGAAGGGTCTCGGCCTGAGACGTCGACTGCACCTCTTCCTAGAGATGCTGCCTGGCCTGCTGCATTCACCAGCAACTTTTATGTGTGTTGCTTGAATTTCCAGCATCTGCAGAATTCTTGTTATTTCCGTTTTTAAATTCACTACTGCGAAGCCTCTTCTGGTGATGCCTACACCGAAGAAGTTTAGATCCTCTCTTCGACGGGAGTTCAGTGAAACCATCTCTCACTGCTCCCCATCTGTAATTTCTTCGGCTCTTCAACTTTTCGACCACACTTTGACTGAGACTCGCTATCACAGCCATATATCCTTTCTTGGAACATGCCTCCGTCGCCAACTTACTCCAGTTGGCTTTAGGA